>NC_091997.1:62412029-62537447 GCF_044704955.1 Pristiophorus japonicus
TCTCTCACATTCAGCACTGGACACTCAATTCTTTATTGCACACCAATATCACGTGGTTGTGACTTTGTCACTAACTTTGGAAAGAAATTGGTTCAAACTTTTGTAAAATGCAAAATATTTTGTTATTTTCCAGCACAGGTCGAGATCCGTTTTACTGCCTCAATGAAATGGCGCAGAGTCCAGTGGGGAGTGACAGACAGACGCACACACACACATAGATACACACACACACTCCTTGCGCGCACACACAGATACACACACACACTCCTTCCGCGCACACACAGATACACACACACACACAGATACACACATACATAGATACACACACACAGGCACAGGCAGGCACACACACACACGCGATATGGGTGGCACTGTCCCTCTGTCTTCATCCCACCGATTACCTCTTCCCACCACACAATCTTCAGCTGATCTGGTGGAGGCTCCTGCCCATGGTCCAGATGGGCCAGTTCCCTCCCACAGTTAGATGTATAACGGTGTTTCTTGTCCAGTCAGGAGTCGGAACATGGCTGCTGGCATCGTCTTCATGTGGATCTAAGATTATTAAGAATTCAGTAATTAAAAATTACAACTTAAATATACCTATTTATTGCTGGGAGTGGGGGGGTGGGGAGGGGGGCTGGAGGCTGACGCAGGCTTTAAAAAGTGAATGGATCTCCTGTGGATTTGCTGTTTGGCGACGGGATTGTTTGATCGTGTAGTTCCGAATCTTTATAAAACGAAACAGTACAAAGTTAAATAAGTAAACCTTCTGGAGTTAAAGCTGATCTCATAGATCTGGACGTTGTATCAGAGAGGCTCTTCCCATCAATGGGTCTTACCTCACCCACAGAGTTCGACAGCGCCTGAACGATCTTTTCATGGGCAGTTGCCACGACACTCTGCCCGTTGATCTCGATGATACGGTGACCCACTCGGACTCCACCACGCTCCGCAATCCCACCTCGCATCAGGCTGCAGATCTGGAATAACAAACAGCCGTCACTGCCAATCCCTGGCTGTCCTCACACCTCCATCAAACGCCGCACAGACAGGACACATTAGAAACACTCAGACCGACGCTCCCCAGTTGCCTTGTGTTGAGGGAGATTGGCACGGCACTGAATCATTGATCACCATCTCAGCTCCAGATGTGATTATTGCAGACGGAATTCTCTCAGTATCCCAGCACCAGAAGTTTAACGCAATTAAATAATAGGAATAATAGCAAATTTGGAATTTAACCAGACAGATCCCGCTGTCAGTGAGCAGTGGCCACATCTGTCTTCTCCACAATTCCTACAGATCCCGGCTGCTCTTTTGTGTCACTTTCAGTATAATGAAATAGTTTAATGGAACTGAAAATGGGATTCTACACAGCAAATAGAGCCTGTGACTCGTACATCCCACTCTGAATGCCAACTCAAACTGCTGCAACTGAACAGAAAAAGCAATTACAGGATGGCAGGCTCAATGGGATTTTTTGTGGCAGATTCACAGATACTGTGAACCACACATTCCTCTCACGATGCTTGTCTGCTCTGCAATTTGCCCCAGTAGTCACCCAGGTCATCAGTACAATTTTAACAGAGCAGTGTGAAAGCTAGGGTAGCAGAGAAAAGCTCCCTCTACACTGTCCCATCAAACACTCCCAGGGCAGGTACAGCACGGGGTTAGATACAGAGTAAAGCTCCCTCTACACTGTCCCATCAAACACTCCCAGGGCTGGTACAGCACGGGTTAGATACAGAGTAAAGCTCCCTCTACACTGTCCCATCAAACACTCCCAGGGCTGGTACAGCACGGATTAGATACAGAGTAAAGCTCCCTCTACACTGTCCCATCAAACACTCCCAGGGCTGGTACAGCACGGGTTAGATACAGAGTAAAGCTCCCTCCACATCAGAACTCAAGCAGTACACACAATGCTGCATATTTTGGATGCTGCTCTGTTTTTAGAGGGACTGCTCACACCAACGGAGTTTGTACTTTTAAAATGTGTCTCAGGATCAAGTAAACCTGGAGCAATATTGAGCTTGAACAGGCAGCAGGAAGAGAGAGCAGAGGGGCAGAGACGGGAACAAAGAGGCGTCTGGGGCCAGGACATTGGGACTCATTTAGGAAACAGCTGGATGCTGTGATAAGGAGGCAGTCGGGTTGTTATTGTGAAGCGATGAGATGAAATGGGCTAACAGACATGAGCTTGCTGTTTTAGAATGTTGTACTCCTGCAATATTCTTTACGTCAGTTATCTGTTTGCACTCCATTGGGACCACTGACTAGATAATTTCACTGAATGCCTGCAAGTTTCAGTTTAAACTTCAAAGAACAGAGGTGAAAGGTTGACTATGTAATAGGTCAAAGTGCAATGCGATAAACACCCAGCCGAGCAGACTGGTTAGTGTTTGGTCGCAGGTTGTTTATCTGTCGCTGGGTTTTATAGATCGTTTTTCTCCTTTCAAACATTAAATTCATTGGTTGGAATCCAATGCATGGAATCTGATATTGTAAACCCAGTCCGCCCATACACCTGCTGTAGCCTCTCACTGCCACCTGCTGGTCATTCTGTACAATACACTCAGCCAAAATAACCTCACCACAAATACAGCACAGAAACAGGCCATTTCAGCCACCAGCCCATGCTGCTGCTCCACTCAAGCCTTCTCCCATTCTTCCTCATCTAACTCAATCACATTACCATCTATTCCCTTCTCCCTCGTGTGTGTATCTAGTTTCCCCTTAAATGCATCTATGCCATTGGCCTTAACCACCCCACCTGTGGCAGCGAATTCCACGTGCTCACCACTCTCTGGGTAAATATCCCCATTTGATTTCTTGGTATTGAGACCAATTCTGGGCCCAGAAGGATGTCAGAGGCTTGGAGAGGGTGGAGAGATTTACTGGAATGGTCCCAGAGATGAGGAACTTCAGTTAAATGGAGAGACTATTACAGAGAGATATTAGTGCATGCGTGACTTTCCTTGCACAGCATTTTAATGGACAGCATCCACATTTAAATAAGTGAACAATATCTCCATGAAAGTACCGGCTAAGTGACTAACAAACGAGAAACTAGCCAACAATTCTCGTACACCAATACCGGATATTAATACACGCACTGTCCCTGCAGGGCTGCTCACAACAGCTTATGAAGAGCCAGGGAGATCACATGATGGTGCAGGTAGAGAGAGAAATTTTATTTCCTTAAAGATAGATGAACAGAGCCCTGTGAAGGAATGCATCATCAGCCTCCGCGAACAAGAAGAATCTGCAGCAGTGATGTCTGGAGCTGCCAGCAGAGGGCGGTGCCGCCCCGTGAGTCAAGGCTCCTCTCACTCAGTCTGAGGTGCTAATTGGCAGAGTACAGAGAAGGTTACGCAGGCCCCATTAACCCAGGTAAGAGTCTGGGACAATTCAATCACTCACATCTCGAGATTCGATAGAACAGCGAGAGTGCAAATCTGTTAACAGCATGAAATGAGAACCGCAGGAGTTCAAAACATTTAAACAAGTGTTAGCCGTGGCTCAATTCTTGGCGCACTCGCCTCAGAGTAAAAAGGTCGTGAGTTCAAGTCCCACGCTAGAGATTTGAGCACAATCCAGGCTGACACTCCCAGTGCAGTACTGAGGGAGCGCCGCACTGTCGGAGGGGCAGTACTGAGGGAGTGCCGCACTGTCGGAGGGGCAGTATTGAGAGAGGAGCCGCACTGTCGGAGGGGCAGTACTGAGGGAGCGCCGCACTGTCGGAGGGGCAGTACTGAGGGAGCGCCGCACTGTCGGAGGGGCAGTACTGAGGGAGCGCCGCACTGTCGGAGGGGCAGTACTGAGGGAGCACCGCACTGTCGGAAGGGCAGTACTGAGGGAGCGCCGCACTGTCGGAGGGGCAGTACTGAGGGAGCGCCGCATTGTCGGAGGGGTGGTACTGAGTGAGTGTTTATATTGGCGGCCCAGTATTTACAGATCATGGCCGGGCTCCCTGTACTCACAATGCCGTTCTGTACACTGAAGCCCAGCTGGTACTTGAGGTCGGGCCGTTTGATGAGCACGGTGGTGACAGGCGGGCAGCTCACAATGTTCAGCTTAACCTGAACCTGATTCTTCAAACCCTGGAAAACAAGAAACATTGTTAAATCACCAGGAGTGGAGGGTCTGAAACATCGACCTCAGGGACTCCCAGGATCAATCCCAAATCTCATCTGGGGCTAAACTACAAGGGTTAGAGGTCATCTCGTCCCTGGGCTGAGCAACTGATCACTGTGGGTGTGAGGGAGTCTCTGGGTTTGTATGTTTGTGCACACGAGACTGAGCGAGCGACAGAGCGAGCGCGAGTGACTGTGAGTGTGAGTGAGTGAGTGAGTGACTGAGAGTGATGTGTGAACACGTGAGTAATGGGCATGGGTGAGCTTCTCAATGGGCCCCAACAGACAGCACCCTCAGAACAGGTGGACGGTCACTTGAGGGAGGGAAGGGAGTTCAGGACAGCTTGACCGTCTCAGACCACGGTTGGGGGGGGGGGGTGTCAATCAGGGACACGTGACTCACGATCAAATTGCACCAATTATCCTGCCTCCTCTCCACTGACCGGATTTAAGCCGAGCACTCGGAGCACAGGGTACAGTATAACTATCATCCCTTGTACACGTCAGGCAGTAGGTGGTACCTTAATTATTCCTTGGCAGGTGGCGAGTGGAAGGCCGACCAAGCTGGTGCCGTTGATGGACATGATCTGGTCTCCGATACTCAGCTTCCCCGAGCGAGCGGCCGGGCCGCCATTCATCATGTTTGCCAGGATAACGGTGGGGAGGATTGACCCCCACCCCGACTCCACAATCACAACCCCGAAGATCTCCCCCTTCAGCTTCTCCACGTGTAGCTGTGGAAACAGTGAGGGAAGGGAAGCCCAACAGGTACTGGGTATCAGTCATTCACAACCTCATTATAGTTAACAGCTACTCAGTGTCTTCATCCTCTTTAACAACAACCTCGAGGCAAATGGGAGAAGGCGCAGGGTCAGGGGTCGGGTGCAGGGTCAGGGGGCGGGCGCGGGGTCGGTCGGGGGGCGGGCGCAGGGTCGGTGCAGGTCGGAGGTCGGCGCAGGGTGGGTGCAGGGTCGGGGGTCGGCGCAGGTCGGAGGTCGGCGCAGGGTCGGGGGGCGGCGCAGGGTCGGGTGCAGGGTCAGGGGGCGGGGTTGGTCGGGGGGCGGGCGCAGGTCGGAGGTCGGCGCAGGGTCGGAGGTCGGCGCAGGGTGTGGCTATTTTAAACGGCTGGCCGAGTTATGGAGTGATTTGAAACTAAGGACAAAGTGTGTCAGGGTTGTGTGTCGGAGTGAGCAGCTCGGGGCCGCGAGGACACCGCAGGAATGGGAGGCGGCTTGGATTTTGTCGATGTCGAGCTGAAGGAGGTTTTGAAATCAAGGCAGTCAGAATCTGAGACGGGGCGGGGGAGACGCTGACTCTGTGAATACAGACAATGTCACCAAGGGGTAACATGTCGACAGTACATGGTAGCAGCCTGAGGATTTGGCCCGAGGCTGGAGAGATGGACGGGGTGAGGGGGGAGGTGGGGAGCTGAGGGGGAGAGGGATTCCTCCAGTACTCAACTCAACACTGCTCCAATACCTACTTTACTCTCTTTATTGGGACTAACCAGAAGCCACCCCTGCTGGTGGGCTGGTGGTGAACACACTGGGAGGGATAGGAGCAGGACGGTGAGTGTGTGTGGCTGTGCTGACTGGACGATGGGGATTAACTGAGGGTCAAAGTGGCTAAAAAGGTCATGGAAGGTGAGGAGAGCCTCAAAGCACCCTGGAGTGAAAGGGCGGGTTCAAGGGCAGCAAGAAAAGAGAGGGTTCAGGGTGGGTTTGAAAGGAGGGGAGGGGGGCCGACAGTGGAGACCATCGCAAGGCGAGAGAGAAATATTGATGTCAGTGAGCATGGGCCAAGGGATGGGCTGTGACTCAGAGCAGGGCCCAAAGGGGCCATTTCACTCGGAACAGGCCCCAGAAAGGTTGGTACCACACTGGGGTCAGGGCAGCTCCTCTGGGACTCTGCTAACACACACTGTCGAGTGGAGGAAGTTTGACCCTAATGGGGGTCGTGTAATGGGGGGGAGGGAGGGGGGCGCGTGTGATTGGGACGGCGCACAATGGGGTGGGGGTGGGGGGGGGGCGTGCAATGGGGGCAGACGTGCTCCACGCGGGACAGGCCAACACACCTCCTTGCAGTTGGCGGAGTTAGAGAAGTGGATGAGGTCATCGTTGTACATCTCCTGCGTGTTGATGATGTCACTGTACTCCTTTTGGCTGAGGTCCTCGGGGTTAATCCCATTGGCTCGCAGGAACTCTTGGTAGGCCACACTAAACGCCTGTCCAATGGACTGAGCTATCAGTTGTGCCTGCAAAGATACAAGACATGTCACTAAACACAACATTTCCACAATAATGTCGCAGTTCACAGCCTGAGAGCGGATGTGGTACATTCCTGAGGCCCACAGACTGGATCAATCCCTCGCCCTCATTCACTCAGCCACTCACTCAACAATCAGTGGCCCTAAATGTAATCAAATATTTAATAATAGCCAGCAGTGTGGAGGTCCCCGGGATTTACACGTGCGCTGTGGAATTGACCCACTGTACAAGGACCAGGCTGTCTCCCAGAGAGCTGATCGGCTGCAGCAGCTGCACGCAGTGTTCCACATGGCCCGTTCTGGATTTGCAGAATCAACCAGAATTCCACATCCCATCACTGACCGTGAGTGTGGGCGCAAGGCCAGGTGACCGGCACCGACCGTGACCTGCACCAACCGTGACCGGCACCGACCGTGAGCGACACCGGCACTAACCGTGAGCGACACCGGCACTGACCGTGAGCGGCACTGACCATCAGCGTGAGGCCAGATACACCACGATGGAATGCCTTGCTGACATGCCACATTCTCATTGCCTGTGGGGCTGTAACCGAGCAGGAGGCAGAGGGAAATGGGAACAGCTCTCCTCATACTCACATCCTCAGACTCGAAGACGTGGCACACCATCTTGTACTGCTTCTTGCCCTCCTGCGTCCCGGGTGTGGTCTCGATACAATCCTGGGAGGCAGCCCGAGGCACGCGCCGCCGAGCCATCAGAACAACAATATTCCCGATATCAGCAATGTAGGAGATTGTGCGCAGGGCATGGTCCATCATCGGCTCCTGGAACAAGACATACACTGGGATTAGTAGCTGCTGACAGTTCCCACACACCACAGCCCTTAACCAATGGGCTTAGAGAAATATCAGAGCCTCTTATAACAGCATAAGAAATAGGAGCAGGAGTCGGCCATTATCCTGAGACTTTGCCCCCTGGTTCTAGGCTCTCCGTTACCCTGGACCCGCAGCTCCCTCTGCCCGAGGAGCACAGGTCAGTCCAGGAACTGATGGTCATTTCTTCTACTATTCTGTAGGTTGACAGTAAACAATGTGTCAGCCTGGCTCAGTCAGGAGCACTCTCACCTGAGACTGGAGCACGAAATCCAGGCTGACAACTCAGTGCAGCACTGAGGGAGCGCCGCACTGTCGGAGGGGCAGTACTGAGGGAGAGCCGCACTGTCGGAGGGGCAGTACTGAGGGAGAGCCGCACTGTCGGAGGGGCAGCACTGAGGGAGCGCCGCACTGTCGGAGGGGCAGTACTGAGGGAGAGCCGCACTGTCGGAGGGGCAGTACTGAGGGAGAGCCGCACTGTCGGAGGGGCAGCACTGAGGGAGCGCCGCACTGTCGGAGGGGCAGTACTGAGGGAGAGCCGCACTGTCGGAGGGGCAGTACTGAGGGAGAGCCGCACTGTCGGAGGGGCAGTACTGAGGGAGCGCCGCACTGTCGGAGGGGCAGTACTGAGGGAGAGCCGCACTGTCGGAGGGGCAGTACTGAGGGCGAGCCGCACTGTCGGAGGGGCAGCACTGAGGGAGTGCCGCACTGTCGGAGGGGCAGGACTGAGGGAGTGCCGCACTGTCGAAGGGGCAGCACTGAGGGAGTGCCGCACTGTCGGAGGGGCAGTACTGAGGGAGAGCCGCACTGTCGGAGGGGCAGCACTGAGGGAGTGCCGCACTGTCGGAGGGGCAGCACTGAGGGAGAGCCGCACTGTCGGAGGGGCAGCAGAGGGAGTGCCGCACTGTCGGAGGGGCAGCACTGAGGGAGCGCCGCACTGTCCGAGGGGCAGTACTGAGGGAGAGCCGCACTGTCGGAGGGGCAGTACTGAGGGAGAGCCGCACTGTCGGAGGGGAAGAACTGAGGGAACGCCATACTGCGAGTTACCTGCGAGTCTGCGTTTAGAACTTTAATCCTCTGTGTGGAGATGAAGAGATCGACTTCCGTCATTGGCTGAGAATCTCCCTCCGAGCCCTGTAAGAGAAGAGAAAAGTTCACAAGTTGATTGCTTCAGCCCGTGCTGAATCCAGACCTGGGCTGATAATGATTCAGCCGCCCGTTATACATCTCTCCGGATTTTAGTGTCCATTGAAGTCAATGTACAATGCAACACGTAATTAAACTGAGCTGCTCCCGTGTCCCGTTAAAACAATACACACGGATCGCAGGAAGGATTGCGACACAGGGACAGACACTGCAGGCTGGCTACTCACCCCTTTCTTCTTGGTTTTTGTTGTTTTCTGCAACCTCTGAACGTCAAAAAAATATTAAAAAGACAAAGTTAGATATTGAGAGATGGTGCACCAAATACTGACATAGTGTGTACCTGGTTACAGTGTGTGGGGGGGGGGGGGTAGAGGGAGGGAGCGGGGGAGAGAGGGAAGGAGGGAGCGGGGGACAGAGGGAAGGAGGGAACGGGGGAGAGAGGGAAGGAGGGAACGGGGGAGAGAGGGAAGGAGGGAGCGGGGGAGAGAGGGAAGGAGGGAGCGGGGGAGAGAGGGAAGGAGGGAGCGGGGGAGAGAGGGAAGGAGGGAACGGGGGAGAGAAGGAAGGAGGGAACGGGGGAGAGAAGGAAGGAGGGAACGGGGGAGAGAAGGAAGGAGGGAACGGGGGAGAGAAGGAAGGAGGGAACGGGGGCGAGAAGGAAGAAGGGAACGGGGGCGAGAAGGAAGGAGGGAAAGGGGGAGAGATGGAAGGAAGGAGCAGGGGAGAGAGGGATGGAGGGAACGGGGGAGAGAGGGAGCGGGGCGGGGGGGGAGAGAGGGAGCGGGGCGGGGGGGGGGAGAGGGAGCGGGGCGGGGGGGGGGAGAGGGAGCGGGGCGGGGGGGGGGGGAGAGGGAGCGGGGCGGGGGGGGGGAAGAGGGAGCGGGGGGGGGGGAGGGAGAGGGAGCGGGGGGGGGGGGGGGGGAGAGAGAAAAGCAGGGGAGAGAGGGAAGGAGGGCGTGGGAGAGAGGGAAGGAGGGAGCGGGGGGGGAAGAGAGGGAAGGAGGGAGCGGAGAGGGAAGGAGGGAGCGGGGGGGGAAGAGAGGGAAGGAGGGAGCGGGGGGGGAAGAGAGGGAAGGAGGGAGCGGGGAGGGAAGGAGGGAGCGGAGAGAGGGAAGGAGGGAGCGGGGGGAGGGAGGGAACGGGGGGGTGGGAGGGAGCGGGGGCGAGGGAGGGGGGGAGGGAGGGAGCAGAGGAGGGGGAATGGGGAGAATGGGGGGGAGGGAGGGTGGAAGGGGGGAGGGGGAAGGGGGGAGGGGAGGGGGGAAGCGGGGGAGGGGAGGGTGGAAGGGGGGAGGGGAGGGTGGAAGGGGGGAGGGGAGGGTGGAAGGGGGGAGGGGAGGGTGGAAGGGGGGAGGGGAGGGTGGAAGGGGGGGAGTGAGGGAGGGGGGGGGAGGGGAGGGTGGAAGGGGGGAGGGGAGGGTGGAAGGGGGGAGGGAGGGGGGGGGAGGGGAGGGTGGAAGGGGGGAGGGAGGGGGGGGGGAGGGGAGGGTGGAAGGGGAGGGTGGAAGGGGGGAGGGAGGGGGGGGGGAGGGGAGGGTGGAAGGGGGGAGGGAGGGGGGGGAGGGGAGGGTGGAAGGGGGGAGGGAGGGTGGAAGGGGGGAGGGGAGGGGGGAAGGGGGGAGGGGAGGGGGGAAGCGGGGGAGGGGAGGGTGGAAGGGGGGTTGGATGGAGCGGGAGAGGGATTTACAACAGCCCAGAGTGCTCGGAAATCTCACACTCAGGTCTCCAGCCACTGCTGCTGTCTGCACTGTGGTTGTGTGTGGATCTCGGGTTAGGACAGGATCAGGATTAGTGGTGAGGCCCTCCAAGGTCAAATATCCTACTCTCAGTGTTCACACATCAGGAATGGCCACTTTAACAACAGCGCCTGTGGAAGCAGCACCTGTGAGGGCAGAGATTGTCATGTAGGTATGCTTGGGGTTACTAGCCACCAGGTGGCGCGACTGACGGAGGTCATTGGTCTGCACGCACGTGTGTACAGCCCAGGTATAAAAGGCAATATAATGTAATCGCTTTGGGCCCTAATAAAGCAGGGCCAGGTTTGTGCCTGTGTTAGTTTACAGTATTCAGTCTATCCAGTTATTACATACATAACATTTGGTGACGAGGTAACTTAAGAACCTTCACATGCAAAAATGAGCACAATTGGAATTCTGGAGAGATTCGTGGAGGGAGAGGACGGGGCAGATTTTGTACCTCGCCTGAACCAAGTACGTCGTGGCCAACAAAATGGAGGAACCCACTGACGCAGTTAGGCGCAGGGCGGTCGTCCTCATGGTTTGCGGTTCGAAAATCTATGGACTCAAAGAATCTTCTCTCGCCTGCAAGTCCAACGGACAAGGACTACGAGGAATTGTGTGCTCTGGTTCGTGACCATCTCAAACCAGAAGAAGGCATCATCATCTCACGATATTGATTCTACAAGCACGTTCGTTCTGAGGGCCAGGATCTGTCGGAATTCGTTGCCGACCCAAGACGTCTAGCTGGATCAAAAACGCGTTGAGAGACATGCTGCGGGACTTCTTTGTAATCGGCATCGACCACGAGGTGATCCTGTGTAAGTTACTGGCGGCAGAGACGCTGGATTTGAGCAAGGCCATCACGATTGCCCAGGCATGCATGACAACGGACAAAAACTTAAAGCAGATATGATCAAAAAATCAGAGCTCGGCAAGTACTGTAAACGAGATTGTATCGTCGTTTGCGAGAGCTGCATATGGTAGGACCTACTCAACTGATTATGCGAAACCTGTGCCTGCTCAAAGTCCGCCAACAGGCATGAATCCGATATCACCGTGTTGTGGGGACAATCATCGGCCTCATCAGTGTCAGTTTAAACAGTATATTTATAAAGGCTGTTCGAGACTGGGGCATCTCCAGCGCATGTGTCCGCAACTGAGCAAGTGTGCTGTGACACACCACGTGGAGGATGATGACCAGTGTGGCGCGGATCCGGATATGCAATCCGAGACACCACAGGAGGAAGTGTATGGACTGTATTCGTTCCTAACAAAGAGCCAACCGATACTGATTCATGTGAAACTTAACTGTGTGCCGATACCGATGGAATTGGACACGGGTGCGAGTCAATCAAGAATGAGCCAGAGGACATTCGGCAGGCTGTGGACACGAAGCTGAGTCCAGTCAATGCCAAGTTGCATACGTACACTAAAGAACTCATAACGGTGATTGGCAATGCAGTAGTCAAGGTGTCGTAGGATGGTGCGGTTCATGATTTACCGTTATGGATTGTTCCAGGCAATGGTCCAATGTTGTTCGGCAGGAATTGGCTAGAAAAAAATCAAATGGAATTGGAACGTTGTCGTTGGAGGATGATACTCCATGTGCTCAAGTGTTGAGCAAGTTCCCCTCACTGTTTGAACCAGGCATCGTCAATTTCACGGGAGCCAAGGTGCAGATCCACGTGGACTCAGATGCAAGACCCATCCATCATAGAGCTCGGGCAGTTCTGTACATGATGAGGGAGAAGGTCAAAATTGAACTGGAGGGATCATATCACCGGTCGAATTTAACGAATGGGCCAGCCCCATTGTTCCTGTGTTGAATGATGGCACTGTCAGGATTTGTGGAGATTACAAGGTTACGATCAGCGAGTTTCGAAACAGGATCAATACCAGTTACCGAAGGCTGATGACCTGTTTGCAACGCTAGCCGGGGGAAAGTTGTTCACTAAACTTGATCTGACGTCGGCCTACATGACACAGGAGCTGGTCGAGACGTCGAAGAAACTTACGTGTATCAACACTCAAAGGACTGTTTACAACAGGTGCCCTTTTGGAATTTGCTTGGCTGCAGCCATATTTCAGAGGAACGTGGAGAGTCTACTGAAGTCTGTCCCTAGAACCGTCGTGTTCCAAGATGACATCCTGGTCACGGGTCGTAACACTGCCGAACATCTGAACAACCTGGAAGAGGTTCTACATCATCTGGACAAAGTGGGACTCAGACTGAAACGTTCGAAGTGCGTCTTCATGGCACCGGAAGTCGAATTCCTGGGGAGAAAAATTGCTGCTGATGGCATCAGGCCTACGGACTCAAAAACCAAGGCCATCAAAAATACACCCAAGCCTCGGAATGTGATGGAGCTGCGTTCGTTCCTTAGTCCACTCAACTACTTTGGTAATTTCCTATCTAGACTGAGCACTTTATTAGAGTCACTGCACATACTGCTAAGAAAAGGTGACAACTGGATTTGGGGTGCGTCTCAAGATAGAGCTTTTGAGAAAGCTACTAATCTGCTTTGCTCTAACAAGCTGCTGATATATTATGATCCGTGTCAGCGTCTAGTATTGGCCTGTGATGCTTCGTCATATGGGGTTGGTTGCGTGCTCCAACAAGCTAATGAGTCGGGTAAACTACAACCTGTTGCGTATGCTTCTAAAAGTTTGTCAAAGGCGGAAAGAGCCCACAGCATGGTAGAAAAAGAGGCATTAGCCTGTGTGTATGGGGTTAAAAAGATGCATCAGTACCTGTTTGGTCTTCGGTTTGAACTGGAAAACGATTACAAGCCACTCATTTCATTGTTTTCGGAAAACAAAGGTATCATTACCAATGCATCGTTTCGCATCCAGAGGTGGGCGCTGACATTATCTGCCTATGATTATGTCATTCGCCACAGACCTGGCACTGAGAATTGTGCCGATGCACTGAGTCATCTGCCGTTGCCCACACCGGACCTACTGTTAAGTTATGGATGCTTTTGAAAGTGAAGGAACCCCTGTCACTGCTCAACAAGTTAAGACCTGGACCAGCCAGGACCCAATATTATCGGTTGTAAAACATTGTGTCCTTAGTGGGGATTGGTCTGCCATACCCAAGAAAATGGGTGATGAGACCAAACCTTACAACCGTCGCAAAAACGAACTATCCATTCAGTCAGATTGTTTACTGTGGGGTAATCGTGTTGTTATGCCTAAGAAAGGCAGAGAGAAATTTGTACATGATCTACATAGCACTCATTCTGGTATTGTCATGATGAAAGCCATTGCCAGGTCTCATGTATGGTAGCCTGAAATTGACTCTGCTCTGGAATCATGTGTGCATCAGTGCAACACTTGCATGCAGCTAAACAAAATACCAGCGGAATCGCCGCTGAGTCTGTGGTCATGGCATCCAAACCATGGTCAAGGATTCACATCGACTTTGCAGGTCCCTTCCTGTGTAAGATGTTTTTTTGTTGTGGTGGATACATATTCCGAGTGGATAGAGTGTATAATCATGTCATCCAGTACATCCACAGCTACCATTGAGAACCTTTGTGTCACGATTGCTACTCATGGTCTGCCCGACGTCATTGTAAACAACAACTGATCTTGCTTCACTAGTCTGGAGTTTCAAGAGTTCATGAAACTCAATGGCATCAAACAATGACAATTCGGAAAGATAGACAAGAAGGGAAAGGAGGTGGGGTAGCTCTGTTAATAAAGGATGATATCAGGGCAGTTGT
The DNA here is from genome assembly GCF_044704955.1 of Pristiophorus japonicus. Lineage (NCBI taxonomy): Eukaryota > Metazoa > Chordata > Chondrichthyes > Pristiophoridae > Pristiophorus > Pristiophorus japonicus. Next base: position 62,425,876 of record NC_091997.1, read on the forward strand.
GAGAGACGATATTGGCTCTAATTAACAAAATGTTGAATCATTGTGGGTGGAGATTAGAGATAGTAAGGGGAAAAAGTCACTGGTGGGCGCAGTTTATAGGCCCCCAAATAATAACTTCACGGTGGGGCGGGCAATAATCAAGGGAATAATGGAGGCATGTGAAAAAGGAACGGCAGTAATCATGGGGGATTTTAACCTACATATCGATTGGTCAAATCAAATCGCACGGGGTAGCCTGGAGGAGGAATTCATAGAATGCATACGGATTGTTTCTTAGAACAGTATCTTACAGAACCTACAAGGGAGCAAGCTATCTTAGATCTGGTCCTGTGTAATGAGACAGGAATAATAAACAATCTCCTGGTAAAAGATCCTCTCGGAATGAGTGATCACAGTATGGTTGAATTTGTAATACAGATTGAGGGTGAGGAAGTAGTGTCTCAAACGAGCGTACTATGCTTAAACAAAGGGGACTACAGTGGGATGAGGGCAGAGTTGGCTAAAATAGACTGGAAACACAGACTAAACGGAGGCACAATTGAGGAACAGTGGAGGACTTTTAAGGAGCTCTTTCATAGTGCTCAATAAAAATATATTCCAGTGAAAAAGAAGGGCGGTAAGAGAAGGGATAACCAGCCGTGGATAACCAAGGAAATAAAGGAGAGTATCAAATTAAAAACCAATGCGTATAAGGTGGCCAAGGTTAGTGGGAAACTAGAAGATTGGGAAAATTTTAAACGACAGCAAAGAATGACTAAGAAAGCAATAAAGAAAGGAAAGATAGATTACGAAAGTAAACTTGCGCAAAACATAAAAAGATAGTAAAAGCTTTTACCGATATATAAAACGGAAAAGAGTGACTAAAGTAAATGTTGGTCCCTTAGAAGATGAGAAGGGGGATTTAATAATGGGAAATGTGGAAATGGCTGAGACTTTAAACAATTATTTTGCTTCAGTCTTCACAGTGGAAGACACAAAAACCATGCCAAAAATTGCTGGTCACAGGAATGTGGGAAGGGAGGACCTTGAGATAATCACTATCACTAGGGGGGTAGTGCTGGACAGGCTAATGGGACTCAAAGTAGACAAGTCCCCTGGTCCTGATGAAATGCATCCCAGGGTATTAAAAGAGATGGCAGAAGTTATAGCAGATGCATTCGTTATAATCTACCAAAATTCTCTGGACTCTGGGGAGGTACCAGCAGATTGGAAAGCAACTAATGTAACACCTCTGTTTAAAAAAGGGGGCAGACAAAAGGCAGGTAACTATAGGCCGGTTAGTTTAACATCTGTAGTGGGGAAAATGCTTGAAGTTATCATTAAGGAAGAAATAGCGGGACATCTAGATAGGAATAGTGCAATCAAGCAGACGCAACATGGATTCATGAATGGGAAATCATGTTTAACTAATTTACTGGAATTCTTTGAGGATATAACGAGCATGGTGGATAGAGGTGTACCGATGGATGTGGTGTATTTAGATTTCCAAAAGGCATTCGATAAGGTGCCACACAAAAGGTTACTGCAGAAGATAAAGGTACGCGGAGTCAGAGGAAATGTATTAGCATGGATCGAGAATTGGCTGGCTAACAGAAAGCAGAGAGTTGGGATAAATGGGTCCTTTTCGGGTTGGAAATCGGTGGTTAGTGGTGTGCCACAGGGATCGGTGCTGGGACCACAACTGTTTACAATATACATAGATGACTTGGAAGAGGGGGCAGAGTGTAGTGTAACAAAATTTGCAGATGACACAAAGATTAGTGGGAAAGCGGGTTGTGTAGAGGACACAGAGAGGCTGCAAAGAGATTTAGATAGGTTAAGCGAATGGGCTAAGGTTTGGCAGATGGGATACAATGTCGGAAAATGTGAGGTCATCCACCTTGGAAAAAAAAAAACAGTAAAAGGGAATATTATTTGAATGGGGAGAAATTACGACATACTGCGGTGCAGAGGGACCTAGGGGTCCTTGTGTATGAAACTCTTTTTGAGTTTATCTGTGAAACAAAAAACATTAAACCGTGCCACCCGCCCTGGATGACACAGCAGACATTTACAAGGCCCTTTTTTTTTTCCTTTTTTGTGGGTTTTTTTTTGTGTTTTTCTTTTTTTTGGGGTTTTTTTTTGGGCGCTAAAATCACATTTTTCCAAGTGCCCCCTCTAAAAGGGGAAGGGGACACTAAAAGCACCGGCAATTAAAACAAATTAAACTTTAAAACGTAAAATCAAATAAAAATTTGGTTGCCGGGCGTGATGATGCACTCCAGTCCCTCCGGTGCCCACCTCTCGCGGAAGGCCGCGAGCGTACCGGTGGACACCGCGTGCTCCATCTCCAAGGACACCCTGGACCGGATGTAAGAGCGGAAGAGAGGCAGGCAGTCAGGTTGAACGACCCCCTCGACCGCCCGCTGCCTGGACCGGCTGATGGCACCCTTGGCCGTGCCCAGGAGCAGTCCTACGAGGAGGCCTTCGGACCTACCCGCTCCCCTCCGCACAGGGTGCCCAAAGATCAGGAGAGTGGGACTGAAGTGCAGCCAGAATTTCAGGAGCAGCCCCTTCAAATAATGGAACAGGGGCTGCAACCTCGTGCATTCAATAAAAACATGGAACACGGACTCTTCCAGACCGCAGAAATTGCAGGCGGCCTGGGAGTCCGTGAACCGGCTTAAAAATTTGTTGCACGGCACTGCTCCGTGCACCACCCTCCAGGCCAAGTCCCCGATGAATAGTGGGAGGACCCCTGCGTAGAGTGCCCTCCATCGGGGACCCCCGCCTCCTCCGGACGGCAGGATGGTACGCCATGGCGTGTCCGGACGGCAGGCGAGGATGGCAAAGTTGAGAGTGTGCAGGAGCAGCCTGTACAGGAAACCCCTCCGCGCGGAACTGAAAGGCACGGAGGGGATTTCCCCGAGGCGGCTCAAGTTGTGAGGCGCCGGCCCCCGAGGGAGGTTCCGGGGTTTGGCGCCAATGAGGAATCCCGTCCGGACGGGGGTCAGTTCGGACGGGATCTCCCCACGTGCTTGAGCCTCCTCGATGCACCTAACGGAGTCGGGGCCCAGAGCTCTTTTTAGCGACTCGATGGCATCGGCCGCGTGGCGGACGTTGGCAGAATTTAGGCGCCGCGCCAGCGTGTCTGGCGCCATCCAGCCCGCTCCTCCGCCATCGAGCAGGTCCCTGACCCTTGTCACCTCACCAGCCACAGCCCTCTCGTCCGACCGCCACAAAAAACCTCGGTCGTGGAGGTACGGATTCCCGAGCAGCGGCTCCTGCAGGACGGCCGCCACTCCAGCCGGTGGAGAGCTGCGCTTGGTGGAGACTTTGTTCCAGACCCTGATGAGTTCCTTGTAAAAGACAGACAGCTCCCGGAGGGCGGTCCTGACGCCCCCCACACTCACAAACAGGAGCTGCGTGTCGTAGTTGAGGCCGTGCTGCTGCCGGAAGAAATACGTCGCCAGAGCACGCCACCTAGGAGGGAGCTCGATGTAAAGGTATCTCTGCAGGGTCTGAAGACGGAAAGTCGCGAGCTGGGTGCTGACGCACACCAACGACTGACTGCCCTCCCCAAGTGGGAGCCTCAAGATCGCCGCAGAGACCCAGTGCTTCCTGTTGTTCCAGAAGAAGTCCACCAGCTTCTTCTGTATCTTGGCGACAAACGCAGGGGGAGGGGTCAAAGTGACCAGCCGGTACCACAACATGGCGGCCACCAGCTGGTTTATGACTAGCGCTCGACCCCTGTAGGACAGCACTCGGACCAGTCCTGTCCAGCGCCCTAGGCGAGCGGCGACCTTGGCCTCCAGCTCCTGCCAGTTCGCCGGCCAGGCTCCCTCGTCGGGGCTAAGGTAGACTCCCAGATCCAGGCAAAAGGCCTGAGCTCCTCCGGCAGGGAGTCCACCCGCCACTGACCCACTAGGAGTCCGGAACATTTTTCCCAGTTGATTCTGGCGGAGGATGCGGCCGAGTAAATCTCCTGGCACTCACGCACCAAAAAGTTAGTTTGCAGGTGCAGCAGGTAATCAGGAAGGCGAATGAAATGTTGGCCTTCATTGCGAGAGGGATGGAGTACAAAAGCAGGGAGGTCCTGCTGCAACTGTACAGGGTATTGGTGAGGCCGCACCTGGAGTACTGCGTGCAGTTTTGGTCACCTTACTTAAGGAAGGATATACTAGCTTTGGAGGGGGTACAGAGACGATTCACTAGGCTGATTCCGGAGATGAGGGGGTTACCTTATGATGATAGATTGAGTAGACTGGGTCTTTACTCGTTGGAGTTCAGAAGGATGAGTGGTGATCTTATAGAAACATTTAAAATAATGAAAGGGATAGACAAGATAGAGGCAGAGAGGTTGTTTCCGCTGAAAGGGAAGACTAGAACTAGGGGGCACAGCCTCAAAATACGGGGGAGCCAATTTAAAACCGAGTTGAGAAGTAATTTCTTCTCCCAGAGGGTTGTGAATCTGTGGAACTCTCTGCCCAAGGAAGCAGTTGAGGCTAGCTCATTGAAAGTATTCAAATCACAGATAGATAGATTTTTAACCAATAAGGGAATTAAGGGTTATGGGGAGCGGGCGGGTAAGTGGAGCTGAGTCCACGGCCAGATCAGCCATGATCTTGTTGAATGGCGGAGCAGGCTCGAGGGGCTAGATGGCCTACTCCTGTTCCTAATTCTTATGTTCTTATGTGAGGTCAGCACCATTCAAACCCGCATCTAATGGTCAAGCAGAGCGTGCTGTCCAAACCATCAAGCAGAGTACGAACGTGTAACTCAAGGTTCACTGCAGACTCGCTTGTCATGCATATTGCTGAGTTACAGGACAAGACCCCACATGCTTACCGGGGACCCCCTGCTGAACTATTGATGGAGAGGTCTCAAGACCAAGCTCTCTCTTGTCCACCCTGACTTGAATGATCGTGTTGAATACAGACGTCAAAGTCAGCAGTGGTATTATGATCACGCTGCTGTGTCACGTGACATTTCTGTTAATGATCCTGTGTATGTACTAAATTATGGTCAAGGTCCCAAGTGGATCGCCGGTACTGTTACAGCCAAGGAGGGTAACAGAGTGTTTATCGACAAGCTCAAAAATGGGCAGATAAAGCTGCGACACACGGATGAACCGGAACAGTCTAAGGAAGACACAATCAGTGACCAACCAACCTACCCTCAGTCATCAGAGGACTCCGCTGTCATCAATGAATCTGGACTTTCAATCCCTGACGTGGTCATTGCCACTCCCATCAGATCGGCTACCCAGCCCCCAGTCATAACAGACTCAGAACACTCGCTCAAGGCTGGAGTTGAACTGAGACGATCAACTCGGGAGCAGAAAGCCCCAGTCCATCTCAATTTGTAAAAAGACTGTTACCAATATCTTAAAAGGGGGATATTGTCATGTATGTATGCTTGGGGTTACTAGCCACCAGGTGGTGCCACTGTCGGAGGTCATTGGGCTGTACGCACGTGTGTGTGGCCCAGGTATAAAAGGCCAGCCATCATGTAATGTAATCAATTTGGGCCTTAATAAAGCAGAGCCAGGTTCGTACTTGTGTTAGTTTACAGTATTCAGTCTATCGAGTTATTACATACATAACAGGGATAGTGGGATCACAGGGTGTATTTACAGCAGCGCCTGTGACTTTGAGACAACGAATGCAAACTCTGAAATGACGGCATGTGAATATCAACGATGGATGGAGTGTTTGCGCACAGTCCCTTTGCTATTTTAACAAGTCAGCGTGTTTCCAAAGTAATATTCACACAGGCCATAACTCCACCTGCAGATAGCTGGAGGTGGATCTGGAGGAGGCGGAGTTAAACGAGGTACCTTGATGCGACCCACAGCCTCCTGGGCTTGCATCATGCGGATGTTTTTGGAGGGGTTTCGCTCAGACAGCAGCTGCGTGGAGCCCAGGTAATTGGCGGCAAAAATTATCCCGTCGATCAGATCCTCGGGCTCACAGGGACCTGGAACTTAACCACAAACAGCACGGGATCAAAATCCAATAAACATCCCAAGTCCACTTCTAGTATCAGGGCAGCCAGCAATTCATTCACAGGCAGACAGCAAGCCGAGAGAAAATATTAAACATTATTAGCAGAATAAACAGAGCTAAGAGGCAGCAGTAGGGAGAGTAGCAGAGTATCAATTACTGGCCCGTGTGCGTTGTCAGGATTCTGAGGCTGGTCAGTATGAGCTGTGCCCTCTGGTATAGCGATGTTCTGGTACTGATACTGATTATATCCCAGAACATCTCTCACTTCACTCAGGACGAGTGTCTGAGGGTGGGATACATCAGCCAGAGGGTTGGGAAAACATCAGATTTAATCTCGTCACGCACCAGACGCAAAACATTTAATAATGCAGATCAGTTGCTGATGTTCAATTGTATATTATTGATATAGAGTACAGCACTTGCTTTGGGAGTCTCGTGTCTGGCATGCGGACAATGTGGCCTGCCCAGCGGAGCTGATCGAGTGTGGTCAGTGCTTCAATGCTGGGGATGTTGGCCTGGTTGAGGACGCTAATGTTGGTGCATCTGTCCTCCCAGGGGATTTGCAGAATCTTGCGGAGATATCGTTGGTGGTATTTCTCCAGCGACTTGAGGTGTCTACTGTACATGGTCCATGTCTCTGAGCCATACAGGAGGGCGGGTATTACCCTGTAAACTCCTTCACGGCAAATGAGCCAAAGGTGGGCAGAGGAAACGTTACAGGGACATCCTCAAAGTCTCCCTGATAAAGTGCAACATCCCCACTAACACCTGGGAGTCCCTGGCCCAAGACCGCCCTAAGTGGAGGAAGTGTATCCGGGAGGGCGCTGAGCACCTCGAGCCTCATCGCCGAGAGCATGCAGAAAACAAGCGCAGGCAGCGGAAGGAGCGTGCGGCTAACCTGTCCCAACCACCCCTTCCCTCAACGACTATCTGTCCTACCTGTGACAGGGACTGTGGCTCTCGTATTGGACTGTTCAGTCACCTAAGGACTCATTTTAAGAGTGGAAGCAAGTCTTCCTCGATTCCGAGGGACTGCCTATGATGATGATGATTGATAGAATAACTTTTACTAAACCATTTTTCCTGCACGGACTGACCCTTTACAAAAAGGATTCTCGCTCAACCAGCCCCGTTTGACTAATAATTCCCATCAGGCAGTATTCCAGCAGCACTCACCATCCACAAAGTTGGGAAAGGCTGACGGTTTCTTGGTTTGCTGCAAGAGAAAGCAGATGTTAGCAGCTGTCCTATCCCCTCAGCGTCACACAAACTAAACTGCGGTAAATCGCATCTCGTGGAACAATAGCTCTGACTGGATATTCCCAGCACAGCTTTACTTCCAATTTACTGCCCCTGAAATTGCCGAGAGACTCACTACGGCCAATTCCAGATAACCCACCATCTGGTCAGTCAGATAGAGGGATGCTCCCCCTACAGTGCAGTTACAGCACACACACTGACTCTCACTGGGGTACAGTCCCACACACACTGACTCTCACTGGGGTACGGGTCCCACACACACTGACTCTCACTGGTCTACAGTCCCACACACACTGACTCTCACTGGGGTATGGGTCCCACACACACTGACTCTCACTGGGCTACAGTCCCACACACACTGACTCTCACTGGGCTACAGTCCCACACACACTGACTCTCACTGGGCTACAGTCCCACACACACTGACTCTCACTGGGCTACAGTCCCACACACACTGACTCTCACTGGGGTACGGGTCCCACACACACTGACTCTCACTGGGGTACAGTCCCACACACACTGACTCTCACTGGGGTACGGGTCCCACACACACTGACTCTCATTGGGCTACAGTCCCACACACACTGACTCTCACTGGGGTACAGTCCCACACACACCGACTCTCACTGGGGTATGGGTCCCACACACACTGACTCTCACTGGGGTACGGGTCCCACACACACTGACTCTCACTGGGGTACGGGTCCCACACACACTGACTCTCACTGGGGTACAGTCCCACACACACTGACTCTCACTGGGCTACAGTCCCACACACACTGACTCTCACTGGGGTACGGATCCCACACACACTGACTCTCACTGGGGTACGGGTCCTACACACACTGACTCTCACTGGGGTACGGGTCCCACACACACTGATTCTCACTGGGGTACGGGTCCCATACACACTGACTCTCACTGGGGTACAGTCCCACACAAGCACTGACTCTCACTGGGGTACGGGTCCCACACACACTGACTCTCACTGGGGTACGGGTCCCACACACACTGACTCTCACTGGGGTACCGGTCCCACACACACTGACTCTCACTGGGGTACAGTCCCACACACACTGACTCTCACTGGGTTACGGGTCCCACACACACTGACTCTCACTGGGTTACGGGTCCCACACACACTGACTCTCACTGGGGTACGGGTCCCACACACACTGACTCTCACTGGGGTACAGTCCCACACACACTGACTCTCACTGGGGTACGGGTCCCACACACACTGACTCTCACTGGGGTAGGGGTCCCACACACAATGACTCTCACTGGGGTACGGGTCCCACACACACTGACTCTCACTGGGGTACAGTCGCACACACACTGACTCTCACTGGGGTACGGGTCCCACACACACTGACTCTCACTGGGGTACAGTCCCACACACACTAACTCTCACTGGGGTACGGATCCCACACACACTGACTCTCACTGGGGTACGGGTCCCACACACACTGACTCTCACTGGCGTACAGTCCCACACACACTGACTCTCACTGTGCCCATGGCCATTCTGATGTGTGAGCGAAGATGGTGAGTGTTGGCAGGATATTCTATACTTGGAAGCATTTCAACCAAGCCTGGCATTTCAGGAGTCGCTGGATAGCGATCAGGAGCAGGAATCCTGGCTGATCTTACCCTTTCTTACCCAGTGTGCTGGAACCAATTCTGGCACCCCAACCAGCGCTCCTCCCCAACACATTCCAGCTGTTTCTGCACAGACTGAGCCCTTCCCAATCCGCTGGCTCTGTGACACCGGATGGTGCTCTGAGCCATCGGCATTGCATTAACAACTAAAGATCACAACAAAAGGAGCCGAACTCACCTCGGCAACATAGTTATTGTTGAGCGGGCCATTGAGGTCGGAGCGCTGCTGTTTCCGTGGCTGCTCCGTGTCGGGAGCGACCTGTCAACATACCAAAGAAACGCCTCTTTACAGCCAGTACTTCCGTACATTCATCTCTCCTCTCTATCTCACCTTCCATCCAGCCATCTATGTGACCATACATTTATATATCTGGATATTTAGATACAGAGTAAAGCTCCCTCTGCACTGCCCCATCAAACACTCCCAGGGCAGGTACAGGGGGTTAGATACAGAGTAAAGCTCCCTCTACACTGTCCCATCAAACACTCCCAGGGCAGGTACAGGGGGTTAGATACAGAGTAAAGCTCCCTCAACACTGTCCCATCAAACACTCCCAGGGCAGGTACAGGGGGTTAGATACAGAGTAAAGCTCCCTCTACACTGTCCCATCAAACACTCCCAGGGCAGGTACTGGGGGTTAGATACAGAGTAAAGCTCCCTCTACACTGTCCCATCAAACACTCCCAGGGCAGGTACAGCACGGGGTTAGATACAGAGTAAAGCTCCCTCTACACTGTCCCATCAAACACTCCCAGGGCAGGTACAGCACGGGGTTAGATACAGAGTAAAGCTCCCTCTACACTGTCCCATCAAACACTCCCAGGGCAGGTACAGCACGGGGTTAGATACAGAGTAAAGCTCCCTCTACACTGCCCCATCAAACACTCCCAGGGCAGGTACAGCACGGAGTTAGATACAGAGTAAAGCTCCCTCTACACTGTCCCATCAAACACTCCCAGGGCAGGTACACCACGGGGTTAGATACAGAGTAAAGCTCCCTCTACACTGTCCCATCAAACACTCCCAGGGCAGGTACAGCACGGGGTTAGATACAGAGTAAAGCTCCCTCTACACTGTCCCATCAAACACTCCCAGGGCAGGTACAGCACGGAGTTAGATACAGAGTAAAGCTCCCTCTACACTGCCCCATCAAACACTCCCAGGGCAGGTACAGCACGGAGTTAGATACAGAGTAAAGCTCCCTCTACACTGTCCCATCAAACACTCCCAGGGCAGGTACACCACGGGGTTAGATACAGAGTAAAGCTCCCTCTACACTGTCCCATCAAACACTCCCAGGGCAGGTACAGCACGGGGTTAGATACAGAGTAAAGCTCCCTCTACACTGTCCCATCAAACACTCCCAGGGCAGGTACAGGGGGTTAGATACAGAGTAAAGCTCCCTCTACACTGTCCCATCAAACACTCCCAGGGCAGGTACAGCACGGGGTTAGATACAGAGTAAAGCTCCCTCTACACTGTCCCATCAAACACTCCCAGGGCAGGTACAGCACGGGGTTAGATACAGAGTAAAGCTCCCTCTACACTGCCTTTCTACGTTGCTCTGTCGCTATGAGAAGACTGCCCCTACTGAGCCAGCCATCCTGTGGCCCCTTGAATAGAGGCTGTAAGCTCAGTGCTATTATTGGAACAGTCTTGTGCTAAAATCAGCAGATCTGGGTCAGACCTGGGGCTCCCCTCGCAGAGTTGAAGAGGGGGGCAGAGGTGGGGATTAACGGAAAGTGAGTGCAGTGCTGAGACCACCAAGGGACGCATTTGCACTGTTTATTTTAGAAAGTGAATTGTACTGAACTATCCTGTGCGATCTCGAGCTGTACGTGTTTCTGTTTGTTAGAGGTACCCTGGGAGCAGCCATTTGGCCTGAATGGGGCCAGGGAATTGTGCAAACACATCTGACTGGGTAAAGCGGCAACACCAAGAGACGGGGGGACGAAGGGAGGGAGAGACGGAAAAGCGAAGAGCGAGTGAGAGACGAAGGGAGGGTGGAATGGAGTGAATGTTGCGTTATGTTGCCTCTTTACCCAGTCAGATGTGTTTGCACAATTCCCTGGCCCCATTCAGGCCAAATGGCTGCTCCCAGGGTACCTCTAACAAACAGAAACGCGTACAGCTCGAGATCGCACAGTACAATTCACTTTCTAAAATAAACGGTGGAAATGAGTCCCTTGGTGGGGTTTAGGGGAACCCATTAACCTTTGCTGCCCCTCTAAATGTTGCGGTGTATGGGAGGAGTGTGTAGAATGTTAATTATGTTACAGATTTATAAATATTAGAGATATTAAATATCTGTCCTTATTTCAAAAATCTATTTCTACCATTGATTTGCTGAACTGTTAAAACTCACTCAAGTGTGCAACTTCCAACTTAATATATTAAGGAAATTAAATTAAATCATTTTGTATCCAGAAAAATAATTATAAAAAGACATGAGAAAACTCATTGTCTCATTTAAATCCATCACTGGTGGAGCTGTGGCACCATGGAAACCTCAGAGACCTGTGAGTCTGGTTCCTGCCCCCAGCTAACAGCAGCTTTCAGTGTGACTGTGCCTGGTGTACTGTGACACCCAGCCCCACGTCACAGGGCAGTGACAGAACAACATCAACTCTCCATCCCTGGTCACTGCCGGCTTTACCGCAATTCAACAGCCAGGGTTCCTGCTCCTGACCCACTGCCCCCTGGGTTAGGGGGGGGGGTTACTGACCCACTGCCCCCTGGGTTAGGGGGAGGGGGTTACTGACCCACTGCCCCCTGGGTTAGGGGGAGGGGGTTACTGACCCACTGCCCCCTGGGTTAGGGGGGGGGGGGTTACTGACCCACTGCCCCCTGGGTTAGGGGGGGGGGGGTTACTGACCCACTGCCCCCTGGGTTGGGGGGTGGTTACTGATACAGTGCCCTCTGGGTTGGGTGGGGGGGGGGGGGGTTCATGACCCCATGCTCCCTGGGTTGGGGGGGTCAAATCCCAGTGCCCCCTGGGTTAGGGGGGGGGGTCCTGACCCAACGCCCCCTGTGTTGGAGGGGGTTCCTGACCTCATTTCCCCTGGGTTGTGGGGGTGGGGGGGGTGTTCCTGATCCAACACCCCCTGTGTTGGGGGGGGGGGGTTCCTATCTCCATTCCCCCTGGGTTGGGGGGGGGGGGGTTACTGACCCAGTGCCCCCTGGGTTAGGAGAGGGGGGGGGGGGTCCTGACCCCATGTCCCCTGCTATGTGTGTGGATGTGGATGTGGAGTGAAGCATAGGATCAAGCCCTCCACAGTTGAATAGCCTGCCAACACTCAGTGTCACGGTTCATGCTGGACGAATGGCCATTTGAGCGAGGTACCAGAGGGTGAAGGGCAGCTCCTGGGGAATGCCAGAATAAACCAGCCTCTTCAGGAGAGTTGGAGAAAGAACTGGGAAGGAAGGAAAATGGTCTTCAGATTGTGAGCAAGTGCCAATTGGCGAAGCCTACCTGCCCAGAGTTCCACTGCTTGTGTTCCTCAGTGGCCCTCGGTCCCGGCTTTTCACTGACAGGAGCCTGTCCCCTTTCCCCATCGCTGGGTGAGGACTGGCACAGTCTGGGCTGGTCCTCCCCTTTCCCAGGACAGGTGGCCGTGTCTCTGTCTGACTTGCCGCTCCCAGCCTGGTCCGGGCTCTGCTCTCCGACACTGTTCAAGCTGCTCATACTCATGCTCATTTTGATTTCAGCTACGATCTGATCGATGTCCTCCTCCACATCCTCTGCGTCAGCCTCCGATTTACCGCAGTGGTGCTGGGACATCTGAGGGGTCTGGGCAACGGGCTCAGAGGGAGAATAATCCCGAGGGGTCCCTTCACTGCTTCCGATTCCTTCACTACTCATCTCGGCCTGGACTGCAGCACAGTCTGAGTCCTCGAGTCCATCCTCAGGTCCATCACACCCAGGGACGTCAGACTCTTCAGTCATAGTGTGGTAGAGCCCGTTAGATTCTGCCCAGGCCTCTTCCACAGCTTCCTGGCAGTCATCAGCCTCCGCTGTGGGGATTTCCCGGGTCCCATAGTACCCGCCGCTGCATCCGATGTCTTCCAAGTAACTGTCTTCCTCGGGACAGTACCTGATGTAATAGGTCACACCTTCCTCCTCCTCAGGCAGGCCTTCATCGTAGTCTTCGTCTTCCTCCGACGTGTTGTTCACGTAGTCCGAGCTCGAGTCCCCATCCCCCGGGTTGTCATGGGGAGCGGTATCCACGGAGACAGGACAGGGCTCCCTGCCTTCCTCCTGCCAATCTGCAGAGGCCTGGTGTTTGGGGTGGTCCTGGCGATGAGCGGGGGAGGAGCAAGGACTGGCCCCGGGATCTCGCGGGCAGCTCGCCATCATCACCAGTGCCAGTCTGTTCTGATCACCGGCACCTCACGTTCCAGTTGCAGCACACACAGCCAACCTGGCAACAAGAGCAGGGCATCAGTGCACAACAAGAACCTGCATTCATATAGCCTTTAATATAGCAAAATGATTAGGGGTCAAGTGGGGAGAGAAACACCAGCAAGCCCTTCACAGCGCAGGTCATTCTGCTCACGATCGGGCAATAATCCTGACTCTCACTGGGGTACGGGTCCCACACACACTGACTCTCACTGGGGTACAGGTCCCACACTACACTGACTCTCACTGGGGTATGGGTCCCACACACACTGACTCTCACTGGGGTATGGGTCCCACACACACTGACTCTCACTGGGGTACGGGACCCACACACACCGACTCTCACTGGGGTACAGTCCCACACACACTGACTCTCACTGGGGTATGGGTCCCACAAACACTGACTCTCACTGGGGTACAGGACCCACACACACACTGACTCTCACTGGGGTACAGGACCCACACACACACTGACTCTCACTGGGGTACAGTCCCACACATACTGACTCTCACTGGGGTATGGGTCCCACACACACTAACTCTCATTGGGGTACAGGTCCCACACACACTGACTCTCACTGGGGTACGGGTCCCACACACACTGACTCTCACTGGGGTACGGGTCCCACACACACTGACTCTCACTGGGGTACAGGTCCCACACACACTGACTCTCACTGGGGTACGGGTCCCACACACACTGACTCTCACTGGGGTACGGGTCCCACACACACTGACTCTCACTGGGGTACGGGTCCCACACACACTGACTCTCACTGGGGTACAGGTCCCACACACACTGACTCTCACTGGGGTACAGGTCCCACACACACTGACTCTCACTGGGGTACGGGTCCCACACACACTGACTCTCACTGGGGTACGGGTCCCACACACACTGACTCTCACTGGGGTACAGGTCCCACACACACTGACTCTCACTGGGGTATGGGTCCCACACACACTGACTCGCACTGGGGTACGGGTCCCACACACACCGACTCTCACTGGGTTACGGGTCCCATACACACTGACTCTCACTGGGGTATGGGTCCCACACACACTGACTCTCACTGGGGTATGGGTCCCACACACACTGACTCTCATTGGGGTACGGGTCCCACACACACTGACTCTCACTGGGGTACGGGTCCCACACACACTGACTCTCACCGGGGTACAGGTCCCACACACACTGACTCTCACTGGGGTATGGGTCCCACACACACTGACTCTCACTGGGGTATGGGTCCCACACACACTGACTCTCACTGGGGTACGGGTCCCACACACACCGACTCTCACTGGGTTACGGGTCCCATACACACTGACACTCACTGGCGTATGGGTCCCACACACACTGACTCTCATTGGGGTACGGGTCCCACACACACTGACTCTCACTGGGGTACGGGTCCCACACACACTGACTCTCACCGGGGTACAGGTCCCACACACACTGACTCTCACTGGGGTACAGTCCCACACACACTGACTCTCACTGGGGTACTGGTCCCACACACACTGACTCTCACCGGGGTACAGTCCCACACACACTGACTCTCACTGGGGTACGGGTCCCATACACACACTGACTCTCACTGGGGTACAGTCCCACACACACTGACTCTCACTGGGGTACAGTCCCACACACACTGACTCTCACTGGGGTACAGTCTCCCACACACTGACTCTCACTGGGGTACGGGTCCCACACACACTGACTCTCACTGGGGTACAGGTCCCACACACACTGACTCTCACTGGGGTACAGGTCCCACACACACTGACTCTCACTGGGGTACGGGTCCCACACACACTGACTCTCACTGGGGTACGGGTCCCACACACACTGACTCTCACTGGGGTACAGGTCCCACACACACTGACTCTCACTGGGGTATGGGTCCCACACACACTGACTCTCATTGGGGTACGGGTCCCACACACACTGACTCTCACTGGGGTACGGGTCCCACACACACTGACTCTCACCGGGGTACAGGTCCCACACACACTGACTCTCACTGGGGTATGGGTCCCACACACACTGACTCTCACTGGGGTATGGGTCCCACACACACTGACTCTCACTGGGGTACGGGTCCCACACACACCGACTCTCACTGGGTTACGGGTCCCATACACACTGACACTCACTGGCGTATGGGTCCCACACACACTGACTCTCATTGGGGTACGGGTCCCACACACACTGACTCTCACTGGGGTACGGGTCCCACACACACTGACTCTCACCGGGGTACAGGTCCCACACACACTGACTCTCACTGGGGTACAGTCCCACACACACTGACTCTCACTGGGGTACTGGTCCCACACACACACTGACTCTCACCGGGGTACAGTCCCACACACACTGACTCTCACTGGGGTACGGGTCCCATACACACACTGACTCTCACTGGGGTACAGTCCCACACACACTGACTCTCACTGGGGTACAGTCCCACACACACTGACTCTCACTGGGGTACAGTCTCCCACACACTGACTCTCACTGGGGTACAGGTCCCACACACACTGACTCTCACCGGGGTACAGGTCCCACACACACTGACTCTCACTGGGGTACAGTCCCACACACACTGACTCTCACTGGGGTACAGTCCCACACACACTGACTCTCACTGGGATATGGGTCCCACACACACTGACTCTCAACGGGGTACAGGTCCCACACACACTGACTCTCACTGGGGTATGGGTCCCACACACACTGACTCTCACTGGGGTATGGGTCCCACACACACTGACTCTCACTGGGGTACGGGTCCCACACACACTGACTCTCACTGGGGTATGGGTCCCACACACACTGACTCTCACTGGGGTACGGGTCCCACACACACTGACTCTCACTGGGGTTTGGGTCCCACACACACTGACTCTCACTGGGGTACAGGTTCCACACACACTGACTCTCACTGGGGTACGGGTCCACAGGCATCCTGTCCTTATCTGAGAACCCAGTCGGAAGGCTCTGGATGTACAGGAGGGGGAGACCTGACCAATCTCTGCCGAGTGGATCTGATGCATATTAAACGTTCCCACTGTTGCTGCACCTGACAGCACAAACCACAAAAAAAGGATATTTTCTCCTAAAAACACTGTCCTTGAACCGGACTTTAAAGGAAATAATTCCGAATTCTTCAATGTCCGATTCTGATGTAACAGCAGGACAGGAGACACGGCCTTGAACGTGATTCTCAAATTCTCGGTAATGTTTACTCCTGTCAGTCACAAACCTCGATGCGTTGCACCTTTCTCTAGCCTGGGGCAGTGTTTACTTGGTCCCTCAAGGGCGGAGGCTCAAGCTCCAGCCCTGGTTTTTGCTTAGATCAGCCCTCATTTTAAATTCCTTTCATCTGTTGTAAAATCAATTCCTTTCCAACAAATCCCCTCTGTCCTTACTTTCTGATTCTGTTTATTCCATTCACGATCCATCACTGTGTGAGGGTGGGTTGGAAACCTTGGGTCTCTTGTCAGCAGGCTGCACTCCCAGCCCTGCATTGGCTGCTGGGATCACTTGTACTCTCTTAACCCGACAAAGATCCTCACACACATTAAACTGGTGTCAGTGTGTACGCACCCTCCACAGCGAGTCTCTCTCAACACCGCCCGGCACCGGATTCACTGAGCCTCAAACACCCGCCTGTATTTCAGACACACCAGCTTGAGCAGCCACTGCCCTTCCACAGTCACTTTCCTCCCTCCGCACCCGAGAGTGCCGACTCTCACTGTGGTACTGGACCCACACACACTGACTCTCACTGGGGTATGGGTCCCACACACACTGACTCTCACTGGGGTACTGGTCCCACACACACTGACTCTCACTGGAGTATGGGTCCCACACACACTGACTCGCACTGGGGTACGGGTCCCACACACACTGACTCGCACTGGGGTACGGGTCCCACACACACTGACTCTCACTGGAGTATGGGTCCCACACACACTGACTCTCACTGGGGTACGGGTCCCACACACACTGACTCTCACTGGGGTACAGTCCCACACACACTGACTCTCACTGGGGTACGGGTCCCACACACACTAACTCTCACTGGGGTATGGGTCCCACACACACTGACTCTCACTGGGGTACAGTCCCATACACACTGACTCTCACTGGGGTACGGGTCCCACACACACTGACTCTCACTGGGTATGGATCCCACACACAGCGACTCTCACTGGGGTACGGGTCCCACACACATTGATCTCACTGGGGTACAGCCCCACACACACTGACTCTCACTGGGGTACAGTCCCACACACACTGACTCTCACTGGGGTACAGTCCCACACACATTGACTCTCACTGGGGTACGGGTCCCACACACACTGACTCTCACTGGGTATGGGTCCCACACACAGCGACTCTCACTGGGGTACGGGTCCCACACACACTGACTCTCACTGGGGTACGGGTCCCACACACACTGACTCTCACTGGGGTACGGGTCCCACACACACTGACTCTCACTGGGTATGGATCCCACACAGCGACTCTCACTGGGGTACGGGTCCCACACACATTGATCTCACTGGGGTACAGCCCCACACACACTGACTCTCACTGGGGTACAGTCCCACACACACTGACTCTCACTGGGGTACAGTCCCACACACATTGACTCTCACTGGGGTACGGGTCCCACACACACTGACTCTCACTGGGGTACGGGTCCCATACACACTGACTCTCACTGGGGTACAGTCCCACACACACTGACTCTCACTGGGGTACAGTCCCACACACATTGACTCTCACTGGGGTACGGGTCCCACACACACTGACTCTCACCGGGGTACAGGTCCCACACACACTGACTCTCACCGGGGTACGGGTCCCACACACACTGACTCTCACTGGGATACGGGGCTTGTGGCCTGGGGGCTGAGGGCCACGTTTACTAATTATAGCCAGGACACGGGTAGGTGTCGAGAAATTGCCATGTGAGGCAACTAAGGGAAGGAAGAGATAATCTCCTTCAGTGGTGTGGTTTGAGGGATGAATATTGGTCAGGACACCAGGGAGAACTCGCCTCCTCTTCATCAAAACAGTGCCATGGGACCTTTTACATCCACCTGATATAGCAGACGCGGCCTTGGATTAACGTCTCATCCGAAAGACGGCACCTCCAGCAGTGCAACACTCTCTCAGTGCTGCCCCTCCGACAGTGAAGCACTCCCTCAGTACCGTCCCTCCGACAGTGAAGCACTCCCTCAGTACCGCCCCTCCGACAGTGAAGTACTCCCTCAGTACTGCCCCTCCGACAGTGAAGCACTCCCTCAGTACTGCCCTTCCGACAGTGCGGCGCTCCCTCAGCACTGCTCCTCCGACAGTGCGGCGCTCCCTCAGTACTGCCCCTCCGATAGTGAAGCACTTCCTCAGTACCGCCCCTCCGACAGTGATGCACTCCCTCAGTACCACCCCTCCGACAGTGAAGCACTCCCTCAGCACTGACCCTCCGACAGTGCGGCGCTCCCTCGGTACTGCCCCTCCAACAGTGCGGCGTTCCCTCAGTACTGCACTGGAGTGTCGGCCTAGATTTTGTGTAAGGATGGGGGAAGGGAGACATTCTCGATGCGGCATTGTTCTGTGGCCATCGCCAAGGTTCTGTATAATTCTGGGTGCCTGAAATAATGACTATGCAACCCAGCTGGTCACTATGGAAACAGAAACATGGCATTGATCTGACTATTGTACAGTCCACAGCCCCTCACCGAATCTCACACTGCCTCCATTTTCAGCCTGTGTGTACTCTCGGCAAATGTTGTGACAATGGATGGACGGGACTGTCGGCTGCAGCTAATTGTGGACTGAGGGTCCCGACAATTCCCCCGTGACTGGGACCAGAGCTACTGCTCAGTGTGAAAGGACAATCAAAGCACAATACCTGCTGCTTGCGACATCCATCAGCCTCGTTAACTCACACACACAATGTCCCACAAAAAAGCCCTTCTCCGTCGCCTCTTCCCGAATGGCTGGGAGTCTGGCTGCTGACGAGAAATTATCGCCCGGGAGGGAGTATTTCCTCCTGGACTGAGGGAGATCCTGGGTGGGTCGGTCCCGATTCCCCGGCAATAACAGACATTCCACGGGAGCCAGCAAGATCTGCAGCTGGGCCCAAATGGGAGCCGGCATAAATAATTCATGGCCCTCGCTCTCAAACCAATTTCATGATAAGCAGTTGTGCAAGGATTTCATTGTCAGTCTCTAACTGGGCTTTATTTTAACACTCAGAGATTGAAGAAATCTGACAGTTCACCGACATCCCTGAAACTGTAGGAGCAACACATTCGATTTATTTCAAACCCCAACCCGAACCCCACTGCTCTCCTACAGTCACCGACAGATTTCCTGCGTTTATGGCTTTTCTCTTAATCCCATTATTAAGAAGATGCCTTAATATTAATCTGAATTACATACATGGTGCTGACAGTACAGATAATGGGAGGGGTCCCAGACACAATACAGACCCTGTCTGATGGAGCGATGGTTAGTGAGCAGTAATGAGCATCAGCACAGAGGCGCACGGGATGGGGGCCGGGGAGCGGAGATGCCGGTCAGGGAAGGGGGATCCCGGAGAGTGGAGCAGGATGGGGGGAGTGGGCGGGGGAGCAGGGAGAGGTGAAGTGGGATGGCTTTAATGCAAAATAGGTCACTCAGGCTCCAGAGTGGGGGCTGAGGGGGGTTTGAGCAAAGTTGCAGGTGCAGGACGGGTCTCGCTAGATGGGAGTTTGGGCTGTGGCGTTCTAGCTCTGTCTCTGGCCCCTGCGCCCATCCAGAGAGGCTCCTTGTGGGTGCATGCCTTTGCAATATCAACCCTTTCATCTAAAATATAACCCCTCTAGTTAAAGGGGCACATTTGTCATGGAAATGCATTTGGCAAGTTTTTAGAAAGGGATGAGGAGTCAAAAGGCCTCTTCATCATGTGCTCTAACTTCAGGAGATAATCATCACCCATTGCTAATCAGAGACACTTCCCCTTTAACCGCTCAGCCTCACTGTAACATTATCACAAAATCATAAATTGAACAGAATTTCAGAGAATTTTAAGCTTTATCCAGATTACGGACTAAAAATACCAGAGACATTTGGAGTGTGCGGATTGCAGGCTGTGCCAGCGCTGATCCCAGTATTGCAGCAACGGTGCAGCAGTGACAGGGCCAAGCAATTGAATTCGGGGAGGCTCATCTCCTCCCCTCTCTGCTCCAACCTTACTGTTGCTGGTTTATTGATGCTACTATGCTCCATGATCCTCTCAATGTTCCTAATACTCTGTCCTATGTGCTCCCTCCTCCCTGTATCTTTACTGTTCAAATCAATACAAGATAGTCACCAAAAAATCCAATAGGGAATTCAGAAGAAACTTCTTTACCCAGAGAGTGGTGAGAATGTGGAACTCATGGTGAAATGATTAGCATAGATGCATTTAAGGGAGGCTGGATAAACACGAGGGAGAAGGGAACAGAAGGTTACGCTGATAGTTAGATGTGGAAAAACAGGAGGAGGCTCGAATGAAGCATAAATGCTGGCGTGGACTGGTTGGGCCGAATGGCCTGTTTCTATGCCGAATATCCCGTGTAGTACAATAGTACTGGCACCACCTCCTCCTCAAATCAATACCTCAGAAAGGAGAGCTCCGCCATCAGACTTCCCTTCCGCCTGCAATCTACCCAGGAGTGGTGTCATTCTTCACCTCTGTTCCAATCTTAGTGTAGCCCTGCAGTGTGAGCTTTGAACCTTCACCTGGGTCACAGTAATAACATAGGAATAGGAGGAGGCCATTCAGCCCCTCCAGCCTGCTCCATCATTCTATTAGACCACGGCTGATCTGTATCTCGACTCCATCTACCCACCTATCCCTAAATAACCTTACACAACAAAAATCTCTCAATCTCGAGCTCCAACTGACCCCCAGAATCCACAGCCTTTTGGGGGACAGACTTTCAGATTTGCACTCCTGAATGGCCTGGCTGTAATGTTAAGATTGTGGCCCCTTGTTCTGGATTCCTGACCAGAGGAAACAGTTTCTCTCTACCCTATCGAAGCATTTGATTATTTAAGTATCATGTAATGTCAGGTCGAGCAACTCCAATCCCAGCACCCTGCACTGACCAGGAGTTCCCCCGTGATCTGCTCAGTAACCCTCATTCAAACAACACCAGCAACAACAGACGGCCAGATCACCTGTCGGGCTGTCAATGTGTCTGTGAGTGAAGACTGGCCCCCCCATTCTATTGTCAGTTACTGCCTCAAGGCTGCATTGCACGGGACACACAGCTCTATTTAAGGGTGTGACTGCACGTGGTGTCATTGAAGCCTTTTTGCTTACAAAAGCCTAGCGACTCTGAACAAACGCCAATTTTTGGGGACAGCTCATTTCAGTTAATATATTTCAGAACATTAGAAGTCTGTCGGGGTTTAAGTCATCTCAAGGTCTCCATTATACAGGAGAGAAGCTTAGAGCCGACAGTTTCCGCAGGATCCTCACAGCCTGCTGCTGGGAGCGGCTCATTGCATCAGGGTCACCTCGACAAGTCAGCAGCTGCTGCCCCCAGTCCAGCTGCCCCCGGTCCAGCTGCCCCCAGTCCAGCTGCCCCCGGTCCAGCTGCCCCCGGTCCAGCTGCCCCCGGCTCCCCACATCCCCCCACTCCACCCCTGGCTCCTCGCTCTCCCACCCCGCTCCCCCCAGCTCTCTCCCCCACCGACTCTCCACGCCCCCCCCTCACCACCAGCTCAACCCCTGCTCCTCTCTCTCCCCCTCCCAACCCCTGCTTCCCGGATCCCCCACTCTGGTTGATCGCTCTCCCTCCCCTCCCCCCCAGCTCCTCGCTGTCCCGCCGCCCCCCCAGATCTCTCCTCCACCGGCTCTCCGCTCCCCCGCCCTGCTCCCTCACCACCCAGCCTTGCCCTCTCTCCCACCAGCTTTCCCCTCATTCCCCCCCCCTCCCTGCTCTCCTCCCCCCCACCATCATCCCCAGTCCCCTCGCCCTCCTTCCTCGTCCCCCCCCAGTTACTGAGTGTCAGAAGAATATTTAACCCCAGGAGGCATCAGTCCTGTCAGATCAGGAGCAGGCACACTGATGGATTCCATCCCCCTGCAGCCTACCTACCCCTGGGTTGAACCAGTGACCTTCCCTTCAAACTCTCAGTTTATCTCAATACTCATTGCAGTCTAGCCTGACCTTGTAATCATGGATACCACAGAGCTCTGAGCTCGACACTGATCATTAGTGACTCCCTGCTGCATATTACCCGGGTATCACACGGGGCGGTTAGAGACACTGCAGTCACGCACTGACTCCAGTACCACTTGATGCACGCACTGAGCTGCTCTTCCGATTGTTATTTTCAGAAACTGGCACCAACTGAGTGATTAATCCTCGACACAATGATACAGTGACAAGAATAATTCCATCTCTTCATTCAGTGGCTGACATGAACAATGAAGACCAGAACCTCCTCTTCCAACACAAAGTCTGTGAGCTCCTTCACAGCATAGGTACTGGGACAGGGGAGAGACACACAGTCCATGTATCGCACACGGCACTCACTACAGTTACAGTAAGGTCCAACACTGGCTGTGAGTGAAACTCTCATGCTGTGAAATAGGTCTGTCACTGTATAACACTGGGGTACAATACTGGTGGGTACAGGTCTGTCTGTATAACTGGGGTACAGTACTGGTGGGTACAGGTCTGTCACTGTATAACACTGGGGTACAGTACTGGTGGGTACAGGTCTGTCACTGTATAACACTGGGGTACAGTACTGGTGGGTACAGGTCTGTCTGTATAACTGGGGTACAGTACAGGTGGGTACAGGTCTGTCACTGTATAACACTGGGGTACAGTACTGGTGGGTACAGGTCTGTCAGTGTATAACACTGGGGTACAAAGATGCAATGGTCAGACGGGTACTCTGGATGGAGAGGGACTGAATGCTGACTGGCCTTTTCTGTCTCTGAATTTCCTAATCTTCCTGAGACTTCACATTTTGGGTAACGGGAAGATGGAGTATCGGAGGCTTGGTTGTGCTTCATTCTCCGGAAGACAAGCAGTATTTGGAGGAATTGTGAAGAAGCTACAGAAGGCACTGCTGCTGTCTCACATCGGAAGCAGCAACACTTTCCCTGCCACCATCCGGGAATGTTCGGCTCTGTGAAGTTTTCCAGTTCTGTTTGTAAATTATTCACTGTAAAGGGAGCGGCTCTGAATTGTGCCCCCTCGCAGCTCACTGTGTATCTGCTTGCAGCAGATGGCTGGCTTTTCGCCTCCTCGGAGGTGTGCGGATAACAAACTGCGAGAAGCACGTTGTGGGGATAGTGTCGGAATGAAGGCACAACAGACAGGCGCAGCCTGACGTGCTGCTGAACCACACAGACCAGAAGGTGCCAGCCTCAATCCACAGTCTGTGCTGTAAAGGAGTTAGTGTCACAGTGCCTGTGGGCTAGCGAGGAGAGCAAGAACCAGCCGGGGTTCCTGCTCCCGATCACTGCCCAGTGATCACCAGCCAGTGACCTCCCCCACCCTCTAGGTTGCGGTGAGATGTAGATTGTACCTCCTCCTTGGCACTCTCTTCCCGGCAAGTCTCAGAGATAAAGTGTGGCCCACGGGACTCCAACCCAGGGACAGAGAGTGATGTAGACCTGTGGGTCTCTGGGGCCGTGTGTACAGCAACTGGTAAAGTCACCAGCACAGTAACCACACAGTAACTAGTAGAGTAACCAGCACAGTAACTAGTAGTAACTACGGGTAACCAGAATATTGAATCTCTCGGGATTCCTGCCTGGTTATTTTGCTGTCTGTATCTAGGGTCAGTCACTCACTGCCACATGACTTAAATGCAGCCAATGAGAGATCGTCCTGGCACTCTGGTTTCAGGATGCACTGATCCAGGGCCACAAACCATTTCCTGAACAAACCCTCAGCGCGTATCTAAAGTGGAAGAGTGTGTCTGTGTGGACACGCTGCAGGCACTTGGGACTGACTGTAGAGGTGGCCCAATGGGAATGGGTCAGCAGTTATAGGGATAGAGAGGGATGCAGATAATCTGACACATGCAACAACATAGTAGTTCCATAGCCTGGAACTCGGCTCGAGGGGATTAGGAATTACATACAACATTCCGACAGATTAAATGGGTGGATACAGTCGATCATAAAGGAGAGTGTACGTGGGCTGTCTCATTACGATCTCGCACCCACGCCCTGTCTCATTGCGATGTCTCCAAGTCCTACTTTTCATGACTCAAGAGTAGAGGTTCTCAGCATTTAAGAGAGCTACTGGCAGCATTCTCAAACACTCGTGTGCAGTGTAACATGGTCACCTCATCTTATGCCCCGCTATGTATACTGCGCTGTTAACAGCCCACAGGCAGCAGCTATAATCACGGAACAGGTCTAGTGCCGAGATTTCTGCATCAGTTCTCTCAGGCACCTGTGAGCATTGGACCTGGCAGAGTGAAGAGTTTCATGTTGGAGGCAGCCTCCCTCCAGGTTTGTTGGCTTGTTCCTGTTATTCTGACAGAAACTGTGAGGTATTTTAATTAGAAATAGCCAGCAGGAAATTATTGCAGAAACGCAGCCGAGTGAAACTCCCGCACTGCCTTCGTAACTCACTGAAGATGAAACGATTGATTGTTTGGACTTGTCATTTGCAGCCTGGTGAGATTGGCTCAGCGATTGACCATCCGGTGTCACACGGCACACTGCCGAGCCCGGCTGCACAGGCTGGCAGGCCCACTGACCGCACACATTAGAGAATTTTGGTAATTAGACGAAGCTACTTGCTAACTCAAACTTAGATTGAAAAACACTGGTTGTGCGGGAGAGGATTACAGAAAGGACACGGATCCTCGAGCTTTGATTAGCCGATTCAGGGCATCGTCGAAAGCTCCCACCCTCCCCCAGTTTGATGTCCATGGAGACCTGTTCCTGGTCCACGCCCCAGGAACCAGAGATTAACTGTGTCCCTGAGGAGAGGGAGGGGTGAATGAGTGGCGAGTGAGCCACTGGGCCCCTCACACACCTGTCTGCATCAGTCAGGTGTTTGCAGGACAACATCTTGAACAGTGGGAACAGCATGCTATAGCGAGAGTTCAAAAAAAAAACAGATTTTCTCATTCGCATCTTCGACATACAAATAGAAACCTGAAAAACTAACAAATAAACTGACTGCCCAGGTCAGGCCCAGGGCGGTCCTGCTGAGACCCAGCAAAGGTGGCCAAGAAACCAAAAGAAAATGTGAGCAGAAAGGGATTGGTGTGTGAGGTGGACGGGGAGAGTCGGATGAGGGGTCGGAATGGGGGGGGTGGGGGGGAGTCGGACGGAAGAGGGGGGGGGGGGAGTCGGATGGGAAGGGGGGGGCGGGTCGGACGGGAAGGGGGGGGTCAGACGGGAAGGGGGGGTCAGACGGGAAGGGGGGGGTCGGACGGGAAGGGTGGGGGGTCGGACGGGAAGGGTGGGGGGTCGGACGGGAAGGGGAGGTCGGACGGGAAGGGGGAGGGGCAGACGGGAAGGGGGGGGGGCAGACGGGAAGGGTGGGGGGTCAGACGGGAAGGGGAGGTCGGACGGGAAGGGGGGCGGCAGACGGGGAGTTTATATGAAAATTCAAGTCCCCCATGATAACTGTATTACCCGTTACATGTACCTCTAATTTCCTGATTTATATTGCCCCCAACACTACAACTACTATTAGGGGGCCTATAAACTGCTCCCACCAGTGTTTCCTGCCTTTGTTATTTCCTAGCTCCACCTAAAGTAATTCTACATTTTGATTTTCCATGGCTAAGATCCTCTCTCTCTCTCTCTCTTTATCCGATCCCTTATCAGGGCTACCCGCTCCTCACCACTTTCCCCATCTCGCAACTCTCCTTCCACCCCCTCTCCCCCCAACTCTTCCCCCTCCAACCCTCACCCCACCTCCCCAAGCCCCTCTCCCCAACTCTTTCTCCCCCTCTCCCCAACTCTTCCCCCCCCCTCTCCCCAACTCTTTCCCCCCCCCTCTCCCCAACTCTTTCCCCCCTCTCCCCAACTCTTTCCCCCCCTCTCCCCAACTCTTTCCCCCCCTCTCCCCAACTCTTTCCCCCCCTCTCCCCAACTCTTTCCCCCCCTCTCCCCAACTCTTTCCCCCCCTCTCCCCAACTCTTTCCCCCCCTCTCCCCAACTCTTTCCCCCCTCTCCCCAACTCTTTCCCCCCCCTCTCCCCAACTCTTCCCCCCCCTCTCCCCAACTCTTCCCCCCCCTCTCCCCAACTCTTCCCCCCCACTCTCTCCCCAACTCTTCCCCCACCCTCTCCCCAACTCTTCCCCCCCCTCTCCCCAACTCTTCCCCCCACCCTCTCCCCAACTCTTCCCCCCACCCTCTCCCCAACTCTTCCCCCCCTCCCCAACTCTTTCCACCCACTCTCCCCAACTCTTCCCCCCCCTCCCCAACTCTTTCCCCCCCTCTCCCCAACTCTTTCCCCCCCCCTTCTCCCCAACTCTTTCCCCCCCCTCTCCCCAACTCTTTCCCCCCCCCTCTCCCCAACTCTTTCCCCCCCCCTCTCCCCAACTCTTTCCCCTTCCCTCTCCCCAACCCTCTCCCCAACTCTTTCTCCTCCCCCCCCCTGTCATGTATGTAACTACAATGTAACACCACTGCATTACTGTATACACTCAACTTAGATGCACACCTTGACCACAGGGGGTGAACTTGTGGGAGACACTCCTTACCTGATCACACAGGTATATAAAGGGAGGTCCCACACAGGGTCATCACTTCTGGAGTCCTGTAATAAAGAGTTAAGGTCACAGAGTGGCCTTGTCCCTGGAATGTGCCTCTTGTGGTTTCATGCTGTAGAGTAAGGACTTTACACCCCTGTCGCCAACACCACCATTTTGCTAAAAGTGAAGTATCCTGGAATATTTATTTCCAAACCTTGGTCACTCTATAACCACGTCTCCGCAATGGCTATTAGATTAACCCCATTTATTTATGTGATATTAACTCATCTATTTTGTTGTGAATGCTTTGCACACGAGCTGCGATGCAGCAACAACCTGCTGAGCACAAGCCAGGCGTCCGGGACTCATCAACCCACCAGATCTGATGATGCACAGAACGCAGCTTTTCTATCTTGTTCTGGCACATTCACCCTGACCGTTTTCCTATCCATCAAGCTTTTAACAGCAAAACACTTATGTATCCCCAGCCCCCTCCATAGGTGACAGTCAGCCGCTCCCATCCCAGGGGGAAGTCTCTGTAACCATGGGTTACAGCTGCAATGGGGCACCGTTACCCCGAACCCACTCCAGCTCTGGCTGCATTAAACACCCACAACCCCGAAACACAGCGCTGGTCTGTAAACACCGACACGTGGGGTTCATAACACTTCCCACAACCGCTTCCTGGTCGCAATACACTTGCTTCTTTTACGACGGACAAACACATATTCCCCCTCCCACTATCAGTGCCTGTGCCTTTAAAGCTGCAGCCAAGATGCTGAGACTGTGCAGCCTCTGCACCGGTTCCATTGCACCGATCCTGGCTCTGCACCGGTTCCATTGCACCGACCCGGTCTCTGCACCGGGAGCATCTCCTATTTTTGCATTTGAGGCCAGCGGTTTGCAGCCCAGGAGAGGGAGAGAAGGGCGGCTGCTCCGGGCTGTGAGGTTTGCATGAGTTAGTTTGCAGCCGGAGGGAGGTGCATTGCCCCCAGGGCCTGGCCTGGGCCGCTTCCCCCTTACCTGTCTGCCCCGCACTCAGCGGCCGGTCCCAGCTTCTGTTCCTTTGTGTTCCCGGAATCCCCAGTGCATCGGGCCCCTGACCCTGAATACCCAGCGCCCCCATACCCCGCACACTGAATACGGCAAACACGCCGCCACCCGGCAATCTGGATACATCACTAATATTTCACATTCAGGTGCTGGGGTGCCTGGCACTTTGCGTGGCTTCGGCGCTAGAACCCCAGACCCTGGATGTGCAGTATCGCCGAACCCAGGACACTGACTAGTTTATTGTCATAAGCCAGAGTTGCAGCGAATGGGACAGAATGTGCTGGGCATTCAGTCAGGGTTAGACCGGGCCACAACTGGACCTTGCAAATACCCCACAGCAGCTACACTCATTGCAAATAGGATGACAGGCTTTGTGCACAGGTCATTGCAAGGCTGGCTGTGAAGCTGATGGGAATGGGGCGGGAAGACCAAGTGTAGTCTTCAGGCAAAGAGGAGTTAAAGGTCAGGGGGCAATAATTGGTCCAGGGGCCCCTTTGCCTTGCACCATCATCCCTTCTCGCATTTAATCTCACCTGTCTCCACCCTATCACAGGCCATCACTTTTGTTCTTTCTTCCCCCTCCCTGTATCTGCTTAAAAACGAGTACATCTCTAACCTTTTCCAGTTCTGACGCAAGGTCATTGACCTGAAACATTAACTTTATTTCTCTCTCCACAGATGCTGAATAGTTCCAGCACCTGCAATACTTTGCTTTTATATATTCTTACCTTATTTTCATATAATACTTTGATTTTATATTAATTATGTGGAAATAGAAAAACACAAGGTAATTTGGAAAATAGAATTGGTTGGAACAGAGAAGTTTCCATGCAGCAAGACCTGAACAACTTTCAGGCTTGGGCTGATAATTGGAAAGTAATATCTGCGCCACGCAAGTGCCAGGCAATGACCATCTCCAACAAGAGAAATTCTAACCACCGCCCCATGACATTCAATATCATTACCCTCATTAAATCCCCCACCATCAACATCCTGGGGGTCACCATTGACCAGAAACTTAACTGGACCCACCACATAAATTCTGTTGCTACAAGAGCAGGTCAGAGGCTGGGTATCTGCAGCAAGTGTCTCACCTCCTGACTCCCCAAAGCCTTTCCACCATCTACAAGGTACAAGTCAAGAGTGTGATGAAATATTCTCCACTTGTCTGGATGAGTGCAGCTTCAACAACACTCAAGAAGCTCGATACCATCCATACCATCCATCTGATTGATTGGCACCCCACCCAGCACCTTAAACATTCACTCCCCCACCACCAACGCACCGTGGCTGCAGTGTGTACCATCTCCTTTCCATGGCTACATTAAACACCCACAAACCCCTGAAACACAGCTCTGTGAACACCAACACGTGGGGTTTACAACATTTCCCACAACCTACAAGACACACTGCAGCAACTCGCCAAGGTTTCTTCGACAGCACCTCCCAAACCCGTGACCTCTACCACCTAGAAGGATAAAGCACATGGGAACACCACCACCTCCAAGTTCCCCTCCAAGTCACACACCGCCCTGACTTGGAAATATATTAGCTGTTCCTTCATCGTCGCTGGGTCAAAATCCTGGAACTCCCTCCCCAACAGCACTGTGGGAGTACCTTCACTTTAAGGACTGCAGCGGTTCAAGAAGGCGGTTCACCACTACCTTTTCAAGGGCAATTAGGGAATGAAAGAAAAAAGAATTGCATTTATATAGCGCCTTTCATGACCGCCAGACATCCCAAAGCGCTTTACAGCGAATGAAGTACTTTTTGAAGTACTGTTGTAATGTAGGAAATGCAGCAGCCAATTTGCACACAGCAAGCTCCCACAAACAGCAATGTGGTAATGACCAGATAATCTGTTTTTTAGTGATGTTTATTGAGGGATAAATATTGGCCAGGATACCAGGGATAACTCCCCTGCACTTCTTCAAAATAGTGCCATAGGATCTTTTACGTCCACCTGAGAGGGCAGAAGGGGCCTCGGTTTAACGTCTCATCTGAAAGACGGCACCTCCGACAGCGCAGCACTCCCTCACCACTGCACTGGAGTGTCAGCCTAGATTTTACATGCACAAGTCCCTGGAGTGGGATTTGAACCCACTGACTCAGAGGTGAGGGTGCTACCCACAGAGCCACAGCTGAAACAAACGGGCAATAAATACTGGCCTTGCCAGCAACGCCCACATCCCGTGAATGAATTAAAAAATAGTCAAGGCTGAGGTGCTGGGTGATGCACTACTGAGGTGCAGCAGCGCCATCACTGACAGGAGGGTGTACTTACAGTTTAACTCGTTTACATAGGCAGTCCCCATTATAAATATAGACAGGAATTTCTAATGGAAAAAGAGGGTAGGTACTGCACACAAATGTAAGGTTTTAATCAATTCTAGCAGATCAGCTCATGGTAGTAGAAGCGCATGCTGGTTTACGACATTTGAAGTGTCATCAATATAGTACGGCTGGAAAAGTGTTACAGGAAATAAGTGCAATGCTCAAAGGAAGTGTGCACTACACACGAGACTGTTAATATATTGCAGAGCTAGAAATTGAATTTGGTGATACGGCTAAGCTGTGTGATCATTATTGTGTGAATGTTAGCAGGATATTGGAGTGCAGAGGAACATCCCAGCCAAGTGACCAATATCTGCACATGTGCATTCTCCACTCCAGCAGTGATCAGCACCGAAAATCCTGGCTGATTTTCTCCCCTCCTTATACAATGGCCATACAACAACATCTTGCATTTATATAGCACTTTTAACTTAGTAAAATGGTCCAATGCGCTTCACAGGAGCATTATCAGACAAAATTTGACACCGAGTCACATAAGGAGATATTAGAACAGGTGACCAAAAGCTTGGTCAAAGAGATAGGTTTGAAGGAGACTGTCTCAACATGGGTGGGGGTGGGGTGTGGGTAGGGGAAGTGTGTCAAGAAGGGAGGGGGGGAATTGTCTCGGGAATGCAGTGATGATGGCAGCAGGAACAAGGGACATCTTGGAATTCTAGGAATTTGTGGTGACTGGAAAGCAGGAATGGCTGCACTGAAATCATTCATCGTCCTGCACAGTCAGAGATTTACTGGGCTCTCAGCTACCAGACACAAGACTGACATCCTCCCTATTCCCAGATCAGTTATCGTCCATAACTACTGCTCGTTGAGAGGAGCTAAACTCATCACACACAGCAGTCCGAAACATCTCAAGCAGTGCAAGGCAGCAGCACAGGGAACAGACCCAGGGTGCAATTGGATTTAATCTGTTAGAATACCAGCAGAATGAAATTCCAGACTACCGTCCTTTGAATCGTCCCATAATAATTCAATTATCCTGTAATAATTCACAGAACTTAAAAAAGTCTAAAAAGCACTGAGTGACTAAGTCAGTTATGAGCTGAAGTTGATCTCAAGTGCTGGAAGAGTCTGTGATATCTGTGGATTAAGGGATTCCCGTTATCAAGAACCCTGGAATAATAGGTCTCCATCCTCTCATAAATCAAATCGATTGCTGTCTGTCAGCAACCAAAATGAATAGGAGAAGGTCAGATACATGATGATGAAGTCCTCTCTCATATTATTTGTTTGGGTTGTGATTTTGTAACCTCATTGACAGTGTTTAACAACCAGCGATTTAAATGACCCAGTGAGAGGCATCCTAGAAAGAGTTTGGGCAGAGCGTGTCCATTGTCTGTCAGCGAGATTTTTTTTGCATGCAAACTGGAAATTTATTAGAGACAGATCAGGCAAAGGTCAGCGTTTAACACAAAGGAAGATCCGGCAATACTTTGAGTAAAGGTCTGGATTCCAGGTTGCTTGTAATATAAGTTCTGTCTCAGCTCTTACTTTGACTGATACATAATAGCTATATAATCGAACTCTCTTTTCCTCTTCCTCTTATGTAGGCCACTATACATTAAGGGGGTTATGACAATCAGGACAATAGTCACATTGCTCTTTCTCCCTTTCACCAGAGATTTAAACATCCCTCTCGTAGCCTAACTCTCCCATTGAACCCCGTCCCTTCTGTATCCCAACACTTCCAACCCTCTCGTACTCTAACTCTCTCACTGGAGCCCATCCTAAGTTCAGGTCTCTTCCAGTTTCATCATTAGGTATTTCAACACAATTCATGAAGTACGTGTGTTGCCAATGTATCATTTATGTGAGCAGTGCTTGTCTGCATTAAATTCTTGATTAGAATGTGGAACTTGCTACTACATAGAATAGTTGAGGCGAATAGCATTTATGCCTTTAAGGGGAAGCTAGATAAGTATATGAGGGAGAATGGAATACAACATAAGAAATGAGAGCAGGAGTAGGCCATTTGGCCCCTCAAACCTGCTCCGCCATTCAATAAGATCATGGCTGATCTTCTAACTCAACTCTATTTTCCTAAATCCCTTGATTCCATTAATATCCAAAAATCTAGCGATCCCGGTCTTAAATATACTCAATGAATGAGCCTTCACAGCCCTCTGGGGTAGAGAATTCAAAAGATTCACCACCCTCTGAGTGAAGAAATTTCTCCTCAGCTCAGTCCCAAATGGCTGACCTCTGATTCTGAGACTGTGACCCCTGGTTCTAGACTCCCCAGCCAGGAGAAACATTCTCCCTGCATCTACCCTGTCAAACCCTGTAAGAATTCTGTATGTTTCAATGAGATCATCGCTCATTCTTCTAAACTCTAGAGAATATAGGCGTAGTCCACTCAATCTCTCCTCATAGAACAAGCCCCTCCATCGCAGCAATCAGTCTGGTGAACCTTCGTTGCACTCCCTCAATGGCAAGTATATACTTCCTTAGGTAAGGAGAACAAAACTATACACAATACTCCAGGTGTGGTCTCACCAGGGCCCTATATAAGGAAACATTGATAGAGTTAGATGAACTCAGTGGGCGGAGGCTCGTGTGGAGCATATTGTGCCGGCATGGACCGTTTCTGTGGTGTAAATTGAATGCAAACATTTCATTTGCCTTTGATCTGTGTACTTAAATATTATGTCCAACTCATTCTGTAATTTCTCAACAGTTTTCTCCAATTTCACTGCACCTCCTGGTTTCATATCATCTCCAAATTTGACCAATTTCCATTGGGTTTCTGAATCACTCATTGTTGTAAATTAGAAACAGCAGTTATCCCCTCAGTACTCCTTCCCATCACAATATAACTCCTCTGTTTTACACCTTCCAGCCAGTTTATTATCCATACACCAGACTCTCACAGCTTTGAGCTTAACTAATAGTTATTTTGGGGGGAATTTTTGGAAGACTAGGTGCAAAACATTGTCAGGCTTACCACAGTCTACCTGGGGTGTCACCTCCTCAGAGAGTGAAGCTCTTCTCCTGAATCGATGCTGACTGTTGTTTATGAGGCGGATTATTGATAATCAGTTCCATTATTTGACAAGGGATTGGGGTATATTTAATGGGACTCGCATCGCTTTTACTGAAGGGTTCCACCCCACAACCTCTTCTCCTCAGAGTCTGGCAGCTGCTGTTGCTATGATTACCCGCGAACCCCTGACTGAAGGGCTTCACCTTCCCAAGTACTGGAGGCCCGGGACCCCCTCCCCCGGGGGTCAGCCCCGGGACCCCCTCCCCCGGGGATCAGCCCCGGGACCCCCTCCCCCGGGGATCTCTAGGCCTCTGGTGTCCGGGGACTGGGCGGGTTGCGGCCGCGCGGCGGGAAGCCGGCGTCAATGACGGGGGAAGATTGTGCGGCGGACTCGGGGCCGGAACCTTGTGCGGCGGAGCCGATATTCCGGGGGCCGGCTCGCGGTGACTCCAGGCGGGAAGATGGCGGCGCTCGGCGGCTGCGCGCGGCGGCTGGAGATAGCGGCGGGAAGGCCCGAGCTCCTGCTCAGGTAATCCCGGGGCCCGAGCTCCTGCTCAGGTAATCCCGGGGCCCGAGCTCCTGCTCAGGTAATCCCGGGGCCCGAGCTCCTGCTCAGGTAATCCCGGGGCCCGAGCTCGGGTAATCCCGGGGCCCGAGCTCCTGTTCAGGTGAAGCCTGGGGAGCCCTCAGCACTCAAACGCTTTACGGCTGCGAGAATCTGGTGCACTGTCCGGTGTGGGCCTGAGTTATACTGACCAGGGGTGCACTGTCCGGTGTGGGCCTGAGTTATACTGACCAGGGGTGCACTGTCCGGTGTGGGCCTGAGTTATACTGACCAGGGGTGCACTGTCCGGTGTGGGCCTGAGCTATACTGACCAGGGGTGCACTGTCCGGTGTGGGCCTGAGCTATACTGACCAGGGGTGCACTGTCCGGTGTGGGCCTGAGTTATACTGACCAGGGGTGCACTGTCCGGTGTGGGCCTGAGTTATACTGACCAGGGGTGCACTGTTCGGTGTGGGCCTGAGCTATACTGACCAGGGGTGCACTGTCCGGTGTGGGCGTGAGTTATACTGACCAGGGGTGCACTGTCCGGTGTGGGCCTGAGTTATACTGACCAGGGGTGCACTGTCCGGTGTGGGCCTGAGTTATACTGACCAGGGGTGCACTGTCCGGTGTGGGCGTGAGTTATACTGACCAGGGGTGCACTGTCCGGTGTGGGCCTGAGCTATACTGACCAGGGGTGCACTGTCCGGTGTGGGCCTGAGTTATACTGACCAGGGGTGCAGAGTCTGGCGTGGGCCTGAGGCAAACAGACTTTCCTGTAGAACCACATGAATCAACGCCTTTTGGGGAAAAATGGGGTGGGTGGGGATATAGAATTTATAGTAACTAGATCCTAGTCTGCTGTGTTACAGGCTGAGATTGTGGAAGGAGCCATGGCATTAATGCTGTTCCTCTCTCCGTCTCCTAGTGTACAGGATGGATTGGCATCAGACTTCACTGCTCTGACTAAAGAGCTGTATGATTTACAGAAGGCGCAGGAGGCAGGTGGTGTTGCGGGAAGCCCACTGAAGGAGCTGGTCGTGGAACAGTTTGATGAGGAGCAGATTTGGCAAGAGATCGAACTGCAGAACAATTCAGTCTTAAACTACTTCAAAACGACGGTAGCATCTCTGCTTCGGGGCACTCTTTTTCGGTTGATTGAAGAAGAGGTGATCGAAGTTCCTGAGCAAGAGTTTGAAAACGATGTGTCTGTAGAAGATGATGAGATAAGGGAGAGTAGTGACGAGGAGGACAGAGAAGAGTTAAAACATAAAGTCAAAGGGAAAAATATTCAAACTGAAAAGCTTAGTGATGAAGACTCTGACCTCAACTTTGATATTGATGAACTCGAGAAAAAGACTAAACCCGAGAGGAGGCCGAGATTCGCCACCACCTCTGACCTAGAT
Source organism: Pristiophorus japonicus (assembly GCF_044704955.1). Classification (NCBI taxonomy): domain Eukaryota; kingdom Metazoa; phylum Chordata; class Chondrichthyes; family Pristiophoridae; genus Pristiophorus; species Pristiophorus japonicus. Next base: position 62,461,270 of record NC_091997.1, read on the forward strand.
GATAGATTTTTTAGACTTTCAGAAATGGAAGCTTTTTTGGAGAAAGCTGAGAAGGATGAAGGGAAGCAAAAGGATGATAATGAAATCAATTATTTTGAAGATATTCCTTCTGAGGATGAAGAACTTGTCATCAAAACAAAGACTAAGGGAAAGGTAATGATCTTGTATTCAGCCCTGCTCCCTGACCCCTGCTGTGATATAATTTCATGGATGCTTGTCAGTCTCTGCTACCTTGATTTAATGGCCATTCTTTGTTTTAGGCAGTGAGAGTCCATGGGCTATTTGATTGTGGGAGGCAGCACAGTCTTCACCCATTGCACAAACACTCACTGAATTGTGACCAGGATTAGAGGCCCTGGCTGATTTGTTTTCCTCTCCCTAGCCCAGGACTGCCCCCTCGCTGTTCCCCAGCTGTGATTTGCTAGCTCAGCATAAACTGAGGGTTGGGCCACTGGACTGTATAGCTCAGTACCACACCAGCCCATACATTTACCCGCTGGGGAGTTGAAGTGAAGATCTTTTAATGAAATAGCACTAGTTGATCCATTGTGATGTTGGTCACAGAAAAATATTTTCTCTCTCCTCCTGCAGTTATCTCTGCTCATCTGTCTGACTTCCTTTATCCACACTGGTCAGATTTCTACCACATTGTTGTTGAGGAAACTGAAAGCTAGGGTGCATTATATGGAAGCCGGGTACAAGAGCACACGCACTTATATCCAGGGCCCAGTGACCCCATAACTGTCTGAGAGATGCAGCAGCTGCTGAAAATCTGCAACTTTCGCTGGTGGGACCACTGTTCCCTGGGGTTCGCTGTGTGCTCTGCCTGTGATTCACACGGTGGGGTGCACTCACACACCACCTGCTGTTGAGATATCAGTCCCTGATACCCACTCAGCAAAGGGCGGAAACTTCTGCTTGCCAGTCAGTGACCATCCCCCTGGGGTGGAGGGGAAGTCCGCGGGGATCTGCGTAGGACCAAGGTGGCTACAAATTGACATGCTGGTGGGAAACTAAGTCAATCCGCGGTCTCTGTAATCTAAAGCCTGTAGGCCCACAGTACTCCAGGACTTGATTGATCAGCCAGTCTGGATTACTGTTGGGACCTGGAGAGATTGAACTGTTGCTAGGATTGGGATTCTTCCCACGAGGCTCCAGATAGCAGTCGTAAGGTGTGTGAATTCAGCTGGTTAAATTGCAGCAGAACCCTTGGGGAGTTCCTAAGCCCTTCCTGCCATGGGCTGGTCTCTCGCACACCTGCTAGTCGCAGCCTGTACAGCTGATTGGTGGAGATCTAATAACAGCTTGGTTGCTCATCCCTTCTATGGGAGTAAGTGATGAAGGGCGGGTGGACCTAGTGATGTGAGTATGAGGAGCTCTGTATTAATGTTTTTACCTGTTTGAATTTTGTTGCTGTTTGTCAGACTAAGAGTTCCAGGAACCTGCAGTACAAGGATTTCTTTGACCCGGTCGAGGGTGAGGAACCTGCGATAGAAGGTGGCGATGAGGAGAATGAAAGTGACGAGGCAGAAGGGGAACCAGAGTTAGAAGAATTTGAAGAGGATGAGGATATGGAAGAAATGGATGAGTATGTTTACTGAAGTTTCCTTCTCCATTTCCTCCCCCCCTCCCTAAGCCACAGGCGCTGGGTCCAGCCCGAGAGTCGCTGACACCCCTCTGATTACCCCATCCAAGAGACCGTTCCTGTCTTGGGCGAGACAGTGGCTGAATAATATACAGTGGGCGCGTCTCAATCGCCGGGAATATAACCCAAGTTCAACTATTCCCTTTCTCCTGGTGACTCTCTCCAGACACCATATTCCAGATGAGGGCTGCCCGGCATTGTGTGTCTGCGATAGTACTGCCTTGGTTTTATATTCTGTACCTCGTGATGAAGTCCAGCATCCCACTGACCTTAACTGTTCTCCTTTTACATTTGCGCTATTTTAATGACATGTACATTATAATGACTGGAGCATAGAAACATAGAAAATAGGTGCAGGAGTAGGCCATTCGGCCTTTCGAGCCTGCACCACCATTCAATAAGATCATGGCTGATCATTCACCTCAGTACCCCTTTCCTGCTTTCTCTTCAGATCCCTTTAGCCGTAATGACCATATCTAACTCCCTCTTGAATATATCCAATGAACTGGCATCAACAACTCTCTGCGGCAGGGAATTCCACAGGTTAACAACTCTCTGAGTGAAGAAGTTTCTCCTCATCTCGGTCCTAAATGGCCTACCCCTTATCTAAGACTGTGTCCCCTGGTTCTGGACTTCCCCAAAATCGGGAACATTCTTCCCGCATCCAACCTGTCCAGTCCTGTCAGAATCTTATACGTTTCTATGAGATCCCCTCTCATCCTTCTGAACTCCAGTGTATAAAGGCCCAGTTAATCCAGTCTCTCCTCATATGAGATCCCCTCTCATCCTTCTAAACTCCAGTGTATAAAGGCCCAGTTAATCCAGTCTCTCCTCATGTGCCAGTCCAGCCATCCCTGGAATCAGTCTGGTGACCCTTCGCTGCACTCCCTCAATAGCAAGAACATCCTTCCTCAGATTAGGAGACCAAAACTGAACACAATATTCCAGGTGAGGTCTCACCAAGGCCCTGTACAACTGCAGTAAGACCTCCCTGCTCCTATACTCAAATCCCCTCGCTATAAAGGCCAACATACCATTTGCCGCCTTCACCACCTGCTGTACCTGTATGCCAACTTTCAATGACTGATGTACCATGACACCCAGGTCTCGTTGCACCTCCCCTTTTCCTAATCTGCCACCATTCAGATAATATTCTGCCTTCGTGTTTTTACCCCCAAAGTGGATAACCTCACATTTATCCACATTATACTACATCTGCCATGCATTTGCCCACTCACCTAACCTGTCCAAGTCACCCTGCAGCCTCTTGGCGTCCTCCTCACAGCTCACACCGCCACCCAGTTTAGTGTCATCTGCAAACTTGGAGCTATTACACTCAATTCCTTCATCTAAATCATTAATGTATATTGTAAAGAGCTGGGGTCCCAGCACAGAGCCCTGCAGCACTCCACTAGTCACTGCCTGCCATTCTGAAAAGGACCCGTTTATCCCGACTCTCTGCTTCCTGTCTGCCAACCAGTTCTCAATCCAGGTCAGTACATTACCCCCAATACCATGTGCTTTGATTTTGCACACCAATCTCTTGTGTGGGACCTTGTCAAAAGCCTTTTGAAAGTCCAAATACACCACATCCACTGGTTCTCCCTTGTCCACTTTACTAGTTACATCCTCAAAAAATTCTAGAAGATTCGTCAAGCATGATTTCCCCTTCATAATCCATGCTGGCTTGGACCGATCCTGTCACTGCTTTCCAAATGCACAGCTATTTCATCCTTAATGATTGATTCCAACATTTTCCCCAATACTGATGTCAGGCTAACTGGTCTATAATTACCCGTTTTCTCTCTCCCTCCTTTTTTTTAAAAAGTGGTGTTACATTAGCTACCCTACAGTCCATAGGAACTGATCCAGAGTCGATAGACTGTTGGAAAATGATCACCAATGCATCCACTATTTCTAGGGCCACTTCCTTAAGTATTCTGGGATGCAGACTATCAGGCCCTGGGGATTTAATTGCCTTCAATCCCATCAATTTCCCTAACACAATTTCCTGCCTAATAAGGATATCCTTCAGTTCCTCCTTCTCACTAGCTCCTCGGTCCCCTAGTACATCCGGATGGTTATTTGTGTCTTCCTTCGTGAAGACAGAACCAAAGTATCTGTTCAATTGGTCTGACATTTCTTTGTTCCCCATTATAAATTCACCTGAATCTGACTGCAAGGGACCTATGTTTGTCTTCACTAATCTTTTTCTCGTCACACATCTATAGAAGCTTTTGCAGTTCGTTTTCATGTTCCCGGCAAGCTTCCTCTTGTACTCTATTTTCCCCCTCTTAATTAAACCCTTAGTCCTCCTCTGCTGTATTCTAAATTTCTCCCAGTCCTCAGGTTTGCTGTTTTATTGGTGGACAATTAGTCAGTGCACTGAGATCAGTTGAGGCAGCCCAACGAGACCAGCAATGGGATGGAGTCTGGGCCACCAGGTTTGCAGGGAGCAGGTACTCCAAATCATTGTTGTCTTGCTAAAGCTGCTGAAAGAATTGTACCGCTCCAGCAATTGGTCTGTGCCACACACCCCACCTGTGATTTGTGGTATCATGCTTAATTAGCAACAAATACTATAAATACAAGCTGAAAATAGATGATCCGGTATATTCTTTTGATGGAAGAGTGTAGATTCTGTATTTCTGTGTTGCATTAATTTGATTTCCTTTTTGTGACCCAGAGACCAGGAGGAAATGGAGGAATCCAAGAGAGACCGAAAGGCCAAGGGGGCCCATAAGAAAGTTAGCTTTGACCTGTTGCACGACAGTGAGGGGGAGGAATTGGCCGATGTGATAGGAGGAAAGAAGCCGGAAGAGGCAAAATCAGCCTTTGAAAAACGGCAAGAAAGGGTGATTATTGTAAAGACAATTAATTCAGGCACAGACCGCGAGGATTAACGCTAACACGGGCTGGTTGGTCCGAATGGCCGGTGTGCAGCCTGTAATTTCTAAATAATGTAATTCCGCAGATAACCTGCAACGTGTTTTGTTCCCGATAGTTGAACACACAAATCCAGCAGCTGGAGAAATCTGCCTTGGAGCATAAGCCGTGGCAGCTCCTGGGAGAGGTCAATGCTCAGAAACGACCCGAGAACAGCCTACTGGAGGAGGACCTGCTGTTTGACCACGCAGTCAGGAAGGGTGAGTCTCAGTCTGCACACTCACCTTGCGACGAGGAGGGGTGCACTGACCGCTCGTTCAGACAGCAGTACATCTGGGTGTATGGGACAGTGCTTTTACTAGCAAAGCATTAAGTTGTGTCATAATTTGCTTTGTATTTAGTTTGTGCTTATTTCTGATCTCTGTTCTCAGCTCCTGTCATCACTGAGGCGACAACACTTCAACTGGAAGATGTAATTATCCAGAGGATTAAAGACCAGGTCAGTGCAAGACGTTGTCATAGAATCATAGAAATTTATGGCACAGAAAGGAGGTCATGTGGCACATTGTGCATGCCGGCTGAAAAAGAGCTATCCAGCCTTTTGTCCGAGCCTTGTAGGGTACAGCACTTCGAGCGCATATCCAAGTAGTTATTTAATGTGATGAGGGTTCCTGCCTCTATCACCCTTTCAGGCAGTGAGTTCTAGACCCCCATCACCCTCTGGGTGTAAATGTTCTCCTCAACTCCCCTCTAATCCTTCTGTCGGCACAGGCTCAACAGGTCGAATGGCCGCCTTCTGTGCTGTAACCATTCTATGATTCCATTTCTTTAAATCTATGCCCCCTGGTTAGTGACCTCTCTGCTAAGGGAAATAGGTCCTTCCTATCCACTCTATCCAGGCCCCTCATCATTTTAAACACCTCAATTAAATCTCTCCTCAGCCTCCTCTGTTCCAAAGAAAACAACCCCAGCCTATCCAATCTTTCCTTATAGCTAAAATTCTCGTAAAACTCCTCTGTACCCTCTCTAGTGCAATCACATCTTTCCTGTAATGTGGTGACCAGAACTGCATGCAATACTCTAGCTGTGGCCTAACTAGTGTTTTATTCATTTCAAGCATAACCTTCCTGCTCTTGCATTCTATGCCTCGGCTAATAATGGCCAGTATCCCATATGCTGCCTTAACCACTTTATCTACCGGTCCTGCTGCCTTCAAGGATCTGTGGACATGCACTCCAACGTCCCTCTTTTCCTCTACACTTCTCAGTATCCTACCATCTATTGTGTATTCCCTTGCCTTGTTAGCCCTCCCCAAATGCATTCCCTCACACTTCTCTGAATAGAATTCCATTTGCCGCTGTCATTAACTGTGGCACAGCTTGTCTGTAAGGGGTTCAGAGTTTTAAAATTAGGTGGAAGGAGAGAGAGTGCACCATCTCACAATCGAATTAAGTGTCATTTGTAGATGGTCACATGTTTTAAGTGTTAGTCTAGTAGGTGCAGTACCTGAGTCTAAGCTGGGAGACCAACAGAGTCCAGGTTTCAGTGAACATTTAGTTTGGGTTTTCACTGTGTTGGAGGGGTGTAACCTCCTGGGAGATTGGCCAGAGCCACACTGGCTGAGTCTGGGGTCTGTCCACTGCCTCTTTGTCACTATCTCCTCAGTGGGAATTCATAAAATTGCAGGGAAACAGGCAGGTTAGAAAAAAATAATTCCATGGTAGAAATTTCCCTTACATGCTGATGTGTAATAAACGCAGCCTCAGCTGAGTAATATAAAGCAGGCTAAATGAGCCAAGTCACAATTTGTACAGAAAATCTGATTTCACTCAGACACTCTCGACCGAATCTTTGAGTTGCAGTGAAAATTGGTGAGAGAGTGAAGACAGTAAAACCTGCCCAGACACCTCCAGCTCTGACCTACCCGGGCAGTTTATCAGGAGCATTGCAAACAAGGCCGACAGCAAGAAGCTGTGAAATAACTGTTACATAGGAAAATCTCCAAACCTAATAGCTTGTGCCACATCTAGCAACTAATTGCTTGGAATATTCCAACTGCATTGGTGTCCAATTGCATGGCCAGCTTGCGCTTGCTAAGTGTGGCATATTCAGATGTTTCACCCACTGGAATGCTGCAGATACAGTGTGCTTTCATTTAAACCAAATGTAAAGACAGCAGGAAAATAGCACAAAGTGTGGAAACTGCAGATAATGGTGTGAAAAATTACCATACTGTAAATAATGGAAAGCAGGAGAGCGGTGTTTGAAAGATGGAGAGCTCGGGCTGTTCACAATAAGCACTCTTGTTGGAGTGGGATTGATGATACATGCATATATAAAATTTATATCAGCGTGTGCTAGAATTACTGCCTTCCCTGATTAAAAATAGATCTCTCTCACCCCTGGGATCTGGGAGGTGTATTCACTTAGATTCAATTAGATTGAGAATGTGTCGCTCCACTTGGTATGCAAGAACAGAGATCATCAGTGGGGGTTTTATAGATTGTTCAAAATGATAAATGGGACAGACTAGGCAAACATAAATCGATGCTTCCCATTGGTCAGTGAATCGAAGACAAGGCCATAATCTTGAGATAAGCACTAGTACGGCGTGCCAGGGTGGAGGAAGCTTTTCACTGTTATCGCAAGGTGAATGCTTTGCACGTGATCGGCACTAGATTAGTTACAGGCATTAGAGTATGAAACGGTCGGGGAAGGAAGTGGGAGTGTGGTAAAATCAGTTTCTGAGAGAGGCCGAACTTCCCTCAATCTGAAATAACAGAATCTTGGAACGCGCAGCTGGTCAGTCAGACACTGACAGTGAACTGGCCGGTGAGAGATTTGGGTGGGAGCTGGGATGGCGGATCTCCATACCAAATGTTCCTGGCTCCTTTTCCGGTGCCGGAGAACCAGATGTGCATGTCCAGAATTGGTGAATGTTGAGTATCAATATGTTTACACTGCTTTAAACACGGGCATTTTCAAGAAGGTTCCTTTCCACTTGTCGACAGGCATGTTGGACTCTGTGGAGTGGCTCCGATTCTCTGCTGTGTTTGTTTGGTGGATTGCAGCCACTAATGGTGCCGATTAATCAGCTGTTGATGGCTGGGCATGGTCCACTCTGTGTTACAGGCCTGGGACGATGTTGTACGGAAGGAAAAGCTAAAAGAGGAGACCTTTGAATACAAAAAGCGACTCACCTTGGACCATGAGAAAAGCAAGCTGAGTCTGACCGAAGTGTACGAGCAGGAATATCTAAAGCAAACTCAGGTAATAATGCCGGGCTTCTGGGTTTTGAACAAGGGGTTGATCGGAGTGGAAGTGCAACAGTTAGTTTCAGCGCCCCGGGCTAGACACGGGACATTAGACCAGGATCCGGCTCAGCGGCGATGCCTTGCACGGTAATGTTATTTTAGGGAGGATGAAGTTATGATTGGTAAATGATTTGCTGTGATGTTAGTCGGGTGCGAGATTACAGGCCACAGCCAGAAGGAGTACGTGAGGTCTCCGAGCTGCCGGGTGATTGTGTCAGTGGGGCATCGTGTCAGGTTTTTAATGAAACGTTTGTTATTGCAGCAAAAGTCTGAAGTGGAAGAAAACCAGCAGCACCTGGATATCCAGAAGATGATGGATTCCCTTTTCCTCAAAATGGACGCACTCTCCAACTTCCACTTCACACCCAAACCGGTGAGTAAAGGAATCGGTGCAATGTCGGAGTCTGAGCAGAGACGAGTGTGTTGGGAGCACGGCTCCGATTGTTTTGCTGATTGTCTGTATTACTGGGCGGAAACATTTGATCTTTGCTGGATTTTAATGCCCTGCCTGGCCTGACCCTGGCTCCAGGAATAACCCCTGCTACGTTGTTTGATGGATGTCGCTCAGCATGACTCGAGCTGGTTGCTGGAGTGATACAGATCGTGTGCGGTAGTGTAGTGGTTATGTTACTGGACAAGTAACCCAGAGTCCTTGACTAATAACCTGGAGACGTTTGTGAGCTTAAATTCAGTTAAATAAATCTGGAATAAAGAGCTAGTGTCAGTAATGGTGACCATGCAGCTGTCGGATTGTGATTTAAAAACCCAACTGGTTCACTAATGTCCTTCAGGGAGGAAACCTGATGTCCTTACCTGATCTGGGCCTACATGTGACTCCAGTCTGCACCAACATGGTTGCCTCTTAACTGCCTTCTGAAATGGCCTAGCCATTTGTATCAAAGCACACCACACGGACTGCAGCGGTTCAAGGCAGCTCACCACCTTCTCAAGGGCAGTTGGGGATGGGCATTAAATCCTGGCCTTGCCAGCGACGCCCACAGCCCATGAATTATTTTTTTTTTTAAATCAGCAAGGTCCTGCACTCGATTTCTAGTCAGCTGGGAGACGGATGGAGGGGAACCACATTGTGCCTCAGTACTCCTGGTAAGGGGGAAATCAAGCACCACTGCCCTGTCACCCCTGCTGGAAAATACCTGTTTATGGACATCCATTGAGGACAGGATCACACTCTGCTGTGATGCCCCCCGTGGTTGGATAGCTCATCATCTAGGCTCACACATGAGGAATGGCCATCTGGGTGCCTGTACTACTGTAGCCAGCGAGAGTTGGGGACTTCAGGAGAGGAGGGGCAAAAACTTGTCGGACAAAACTGGTAAAATAATAAGCAGACATTCCCCTCGGTGCGGGAGTGTAATCGAGAACTCCAGACTCTTATTGTGGAACTTCAGTGGCACCAAAACCTAATCTCAAAGGCTCGGTGTTTCCTCTGACTTTTTACTTTCTTCTTTGTGTAGAGGATTGACTTGCTGTTTGCTGCTTATGACCCTACACACACGGCCCCAAGGGCAGCTTTATTCCTGCAGCCCACAGAGCTCCAGATCTCTGATACTGAATTGTGCACAGCACGAAGATCAGTCACCTGCAGAATCCGAGGACAGGTCACTGAGTACTTCACACCACTGGGTCCCTCCTCCTGAGACCCCAACACTGGGCCCCTCACATAGAAAATAGGAGCAGTAGTAGGCCCTTCGAGCCTGCACCGCCATTCAATATGATCATGGCTGATCATAAGAACATAAGAATTAGGAACAGGAGTAGGCCATCTAGCCCCTCGAGCCTGCTCCGCCATTCAATAAGATCATGGATGATCTGGCCGTGGACTCAGCTCCACTTACCCGCCCGCTCCCCATAACCCTTAATTCCCTTATTGGTTAAAAATCTATCTATCTGTGACTTGAATACATTCAATGAGCTAGCCTCAACTGCTTCCTTGGGCAGAGAATTCCACAGATTCACAACCCTTTGGGAGAAGAAATTCCTTCTCAACTGGGTTTTAAATTGGCTCCCCCGTATTTTGAGGCTGTGTCCCCTAGTTCTAGTCTCCCCGACCAGTGGAAACAACCTTTCCGCCTCTATCTTGTCTATCCCTTTCATTATTTTAAATGTTTCTATAAGATCACCCCTCATCCTTCTGAACTCCAACGAGTAAAGACCCAGTCTACTTAATCTATCATCATAAGGTAACCCCCTCATCTCCGGAATCAGCCTAGTGAATCGTCTCTGTACCCGCTCCAAAGGCAGTATATCCTTCCTTAAGTAAGGTGACCAAAACTGCACGCAGTACTCCAGGTGCGGCCTTACCAATACCCTATACAGTTGCAGCAGGACCTCCCTGCTTTTGTACTCCATCCCTCTCGCAATGAAGGCCAACATTCCATTCGCCTTCCTGATTACCTGCTGCACTTGCAAACTAATTTTTTGGGATTCATGCACAAGGACCCCCAGGTCCCTCTGCATCTCAGCATGTTGTAATTTCTCCCCATTCAAATAATATTCCCTTTACTGTTTTTTTTCCCAAGGTGGATGACCTCACACTTTCCGACATTGTATTCCATCTGCCAAACCTTAGCCCACTCGCTTAATCTATCTAAATCTCTTTGTAGCCTCTCTCTGTCCTCTACACAACCTGCTTTCCCACTAATCTTTGTGTCATCTGCAAATTTTGTTACACTACACTCTGTCCCCTCTTCCAGGTCATCTATGTATATTGTAAACAGTTGTGGTCCCAGCACCGATCCCTGTGGCACACCACTAACCACCGATTTTAAACCCGAAAAGGACCCATTTATCCCGACTCTCTGCTTTCTGTTCGCCAGCCAATTCTCGATCCATGCTAATACATTTCCTCTGACTCCGCGTACCTTTATCTTCTGCAGTAACCTTTTGTGTGGCACCTTATCGAATGCCTTTTGGAAAAACTAAATACACCACATCCATCGGTACACCTCTATCCACCATGCTCGTTATATCCTCAAAGAATTCCAGTAAATTAGTTAAACATGATTTCCCCTTCATGAATCCATGTTGCGTCTGCTTGATTGCACTATTCCTATCTGGATGTCCCGCTATTTCTTCCTTAATGATAGCTTCAAGCATTTTCCCCACTACAGATGTTAAACTAACCGGCCTATAGTTACCTGCCTTTTGTCTGCCCCCTTTTTTAAACAGAGGCATTACATTAGCTGCTTTCCAATCCGCTGGTACCTCCCCAGAGTCCAGAGAATTTTGGTAGATTATAACGAATGCATCTGCTATAACTTCCGCCATCTCTTTTAATACCCTGGGATGCATTTCATCAGGACCAGGGGACTTGTCTACCTTGAGTCTCATTAACCTGTCCAGCACTACCCCCCCCTAGTGATAGTGATTGTCCCAAGGTCCTCCCTTCCCACATTCCTGTGACCAGCAATTTTTGGCATGGCTTTTGTGTCTTCCACTGTGAAGACCGAAGCAAAATAATTGTTTAAAGTCTCAGCAATTTCCACATTTCCCATTATTAAATCCCCCTTCTCATCTTCTAAGGGACCAACATTTACTTTAGTCACTCTTTTCCGTTTTATATATGTGTAAAAGCTTTTACTATCCGTTTTTATGTTTTGCGCAAGTTTACCTTCGTAATCTATCTTTCCTTTCTTTATTGCTTTTTTTAGTCATTCTTTGCTGTTGTTTAAAATTTTCCCAATCTTCTAGTTTCCCACTAACCTTGGCCACCTTATACGCATTGGTTTTTAATTTGATACTCTCCTTTATTTCCTTGGTTATCCACGGCTGGTTATCCCTTCTCTTACCACCCTTTTTCACTGGAATATATTTTTGTTGCGCACTATGAAAGAGCTCCTTAAAAGTCCTCCACTGTTCCTCAATTGTGCCACCGTTTAGTCTGTTTCCAGTCTACTTTAGCCAACTCTGCTCTCATCCCACTGTAGTCCCCTTTGTTTAAGCATAGTACGCTCGTTTCTGACACTACTTCCTCACCCTCAATCTGTATTACAAATTCAACCACACTGTGATCACTCATTCCGAGAGGATCTTTTACTAGGAGATCGTTTATTTTTCCTTTCTCATTACACAGGACCGGATCTAAGATAGCTTGCTCCCTTGTAGGTTCTGTACATACTGTTCTAAGAAACAATCCTGTATGCGCATTCTATGAATTCCTCCTCCAGGCTACCCCGTGCGATTTGAGTTGACCAATCAATATGTAGGTTAAAATCCCCCATGACTACTGCCGTTCCTTTTTCACATGCCTCCATTATTCCCTTGATAATTGCCCGCCCCACCGTGAAGTTATTATTTGGGGGCCTATAAACTACGCCCACCACTGACTTTTTCCCCTTACTATCTCTAATCTCCACCCACAATGATTCAACATTTTGTTCATTAGAGCCAATATCATCTCTCACAACTGCCCTGATAGCATCCTTTATTAACAGAGCGACCCCACCTCCTTTCCCTTCTTGTCTATCTTTCCGAATTGTCAGATACCCCTGTATGTTTAATTCCCAGTCTTGGCCACCCTGTAACCATGTTCCTGTAATGGCCATCAAATCATACCCATTTGTAATGATTTGTGCCGTCAACTCATTTACTTTATTTCGAATGCTGCGTGCGTTTAGGTAGAGTGTTTTAATCCTAGTTTTTAAACCATGATTTTTAGTTTTGACCCCTCCTGCAGCCCCTTTATATTCAGTGGCCCTTTTTCTTTTTTGCCTTGGGTTTCTCTGCCCTCATCTCCTTTCTGTCTTTTGCTTTTGTCTCCTTTTTGTTTCCCTCTGTCTCCCTGCATTGGTTCCCATCCCCCTGCCATATTAGTTTAACTCCTCCCCAACAGCACTAGCAAACACTCTCCCTAGGAAATTGGTTCCGGTCCTGTCCAGGTGCAGATCGTCCGGTTTGTACTGGTCCCACCTCCCCCAGAACCTGTTCCAATTTAGCTCCTAGCTCCTTAAATTCGTCTCGTAGGACCTTATCCCTTTTTCTAACCTATGTCGTTGGTACCAATGCGCACCACGACAACTGGCTGTTCTCCCTCCCTTTTTAGAATGTCCTGCACCCGTTCCGAGACATCCTTGACCCTTGCACCAGGGAGGCAACATACCATCCTGGAGTCTCGGTTGCGGCCGCAGAAACGCCTATCTATTCCCCTTACAATCGAATCCCCGATCACTATTGCTCTCCCACTCTTTTTCCTGCCCTCCTGTGCAGCAGATCCTCTATCTCAACACCATATTCCTACTTTCTCCCCAGACCCCTTGATGCCTTTTGTGTCTAGAAATCTATCTATCTCCCTCTTAAATATATTCAGTGACTTGGCCTCCACAGCCTTCTGTGGTAGAGAATTCTACAGGTTCACCACCCTCTGAGTGAAAGAATTTCTCCTCATCTCGATCCTAAATTTCCTACCCTGTATCCTGAGACTGTGACCCCTTGTTCTAGACTTCCCAGCCCCGGGGAAACATCCTCCCCGCATCCAGTCTATCCAACCCAGTCAGAATTTTATACGTTTCAATGAGATCCCCTCTCATTCTTCTAAACTCTAATGAATACAGGCCCAGTCGACCCTCATACGACAGTCCTGCCATCCCAGGAATCAGTCTGGTGAACCTTCGCTGCACTCCCTCTATGGCAAGTATATCCTTTCTTAGGTAAGGAGACCGAAACTGCACACAATACTCCAGGTGCGGTCTCACCAAGGCCCTGTATAACTGTAGTAAGTCATCCTTGCTCCTGTACTTAAATCCTCTTGCAATGAAGACCAAGTGAGACCGAGATTGGGCCCCTCACCCTGTGAGGCCAACACCAGGCACCAAACTGTTTGTCCTCAGCTGGCAGTGGGCCAAGGTGAGAGGGAAATGCTTAAACTTTCCTGTTGATCAGGGATGAGTTTGTAACGATAGTTGTTTCTTTTGCCAGCCTGTGCCTGAAGTGAAGGTGGTCTCCAACCTGCCGTCCATCAGTATGGAGGAGGTGGCACCAGTGAATGTCAGTGATGCCACTCTACTGGCACCAGAAGAAGTCAAGGTAAGTGACTAAAGAGAAAGGTAACATTAAGCCAAACAGCTAATCAGCCCCGGCCCCCGAAGCTGCACCGTAGTGCCTTGGGATGTTTCACTATGTTAAAGGCGCTATATAAATAGAATTGTACTGGGGGAGGGCGCGATGGTAGACAGCTAAAGAGGCTGGATTGTATGAACGCTGCTTTGTTATTGCATCGGGTGACTTTATAGATGAGGTGCGAGACCTGCGGTTGGTGTTTGAGCTGTGCTGACTGGCCTGGTAATTACAGGAGAAGGGCCGAGCTGGGGACCTCCAGGGAGACACGGAAAAGACAGAAACAGACAAGAAGCGGGAGAGAAGGCAGAAGAAGAAACTGAAACGTCTGCGACTGAGGGAGAAGGAGGTGCGTCGGAAAGGGTTGGAGAAGCTGAATGTGAAACTCAGCAATAAACGAGAGAAGGAAACGAATGCTGAGAAAGTGAAGAAACTGACGCAGGAAGGCAAGGCGACACTGCTGAAGGTGAGTGCTGACATACGGTATTAACAGTAGGGAGAGGGCCGGCAGTGTAATGAAACTGTATAATATGCCTCGCGTTGACTGGGAGAAGGAGAAATGAAATTAATTTTACAATGTCTTATTTCCTTTGAATAATTTCTGTCCTATGGCAGTAAATCACCCTGTGAGTCCCATTGTTCCTGTCTCGAGCAATGTGTGACTGAATCAATTCCCAGCAAATGTTTCCGTTGCCTAATATTCAGTCCATTTAACTCCCTGTACTGAATTGCAATTTCAAACAGACCTCCCCATCAGCGGCATTTATCTCTTGCATTCACTCCTCATCAAAATCTGTGTAGCTTCAGAAATATACTGCGCTCAACAGGAAATACCCAGCAGGTCTGTCAGCATCCAAGAGAGAAAAGATAGGTTAATGTTGTGGTGGGGTCCTTGTATATAGAGTATATCTGAAATGTTAACCTTTCCTTTCTGACCTGTGTATTTTCAGCGTTCACTGTTTTATCTCTAATCGTTGGATCAGTTCACTTTCCCAAGTTGCATTGTACCTCTGCATTACCTGCTCGTACTTGCATACAATCTCTCTCTTAACCATCATTTACTCTGCACTCACTCCTGTATATACTGCCTGAGGCATCAGTACCCTGATTAGGAATCTCCTGTTTAATGTCGCAGACCCTAGCACTGTCCAGCATTAGTGGAACAATCTGTATTCTCCACTCCTTTGTTTTCCCAATGTCATTCCACCATATTGTGGGGAGGAAAAAGCAAGATTTTCTATTTTAAAAATGTAACTTCGAACTGGATTTTGTTTTTAACTATTAAAAGGATGAAGGGAAAGATAAACCTCTGCGCTCGTCAAAGGCCTTCTTCTCCCAGTTACAAGATCAAGTGAAAGCCGAGCTGAAAGGAGCCAAGATCGGAGCCAAGAAGCAGAACAAACACAGAGAGCTTTCAGCAAGCAAACTGAAACTTTAAGCCAGACCTCTTCACTTCCTCTACAGATTGAGCCATCTGATATATAGCAGATCATTCCAAAAACCATTCTTATTTTAAACATGGTTGTTTTCTAATAAAATATTGATTTTCTCTATTTTGTACAGTGTTACTTTGTCAGACTCCCAGCTCCTGCGATAGAACTATATCCGGCATAAACTCAGTCATACAGACCAGTGTGACAAAAAGCATTGTTTTCTAGGTTGGATTGTAACTTATTCGTTACAACATACACAACTGGTAACGGCAAGCAATTTCTGCAGAGTATACACATCTTAGACTGATTGATGCACATAACTTGATTGGATGGAAACCTGTCTGACAGATCAGTCTGGAGCAGGCCAACTATTCAATTCAAATACAAACATCCATTGGGCTGTTTACATAGAAACATAGAAAATAGGTGCAGGAGTAGGCCATTCGGCCCTTCTAGCCTGCACCGCCATTCAATGAGTTCATGGCTGAACATTCAACTTCAGTACCCCATTCCTGCTTTCTTGCCATACCCCTTGATCCCCCGAGTAGTAAGGACTTCATCTAACTCCTTTTTGAATCTATTTAGTGAATTGGCCTCAACTACTTCCTGTGGTAGAGAATTCCACAGGTTCACCACTCTCTGGGTGAAGAAGTTCCTCCGCATCTCGGTCCTAAATGGCTTACCCCTTACGGTACCTTTTTTTTGGCAGCTCGATCAGTTTGGGCAAATGCCGTTAGGAATCCTGGAAATTAATGTTTTTAATGTCTGCTTGTTCAGGAATGTCTTCAAGAAGATTTGGAGTTATATCTTGGATGGTATTGGCTGGAGCCAGCAGCGGTGAGCCTGCAGGATACCGCCAGAAGACCCATTGGGTGGGCAGTGGGGAATCTAGTGTCTATACTGCGTCAACTAACACAATAATTACAGTCAGTCCTGTTGTGTGTTGAGGTGAGATGGGGCTCGGGCTGTGACTGCCCGCGCCGGCCTGAGGAGACTCAGGATAAACAGCAAGTCTGGGGAAAGGGTTGTGATTGGCGGGTCGGTGGAAGGGACGGGCTGTGATTGGCGGGTCGGTGGAAGGGACGGGCTGTGATTGGCGGGCCGGTGGAATGCGCGGGTTATGATTGGCGGGGCGGTGGAAGGCGCGGCTATGATTGGCGGGGCGGTGGAGGGGCGGGCCGGTGCAAGGCGCGGGCTATGATTGGCGGGCCGGTGGAAGGCGCGGCTGTGAGTGGAGGGGCGGGCTGTGATTGGCGGGCCGGTGCAAGGCGCGGGCTATGATTGGCGGGGCGGTGGAAGGCGCGGCTATGATTGGCGGGGCGGTGGAAGGCGCGGCTGTGATTGGAGGGGCGGGCTGTGATTGGCGGGCCGGTGGAATGCGCGGGCTATGATTGGCGGGGCGGTGGAAGGCGCGGCTATGATTGGCGGGGCTGTGGAAGGCGCGGCTGTGATTGGAGGGGCGGGCTGTGATTGGCGGGCCGGTGCAAGGCGCGGGCTATGATTGGCGGGGCGGGCCGGTGCAAGGCGCGGGCTATGATTGGCGGGCCGGTGGAGGGGCGGGCTGGTGCAAGGCGCGGGCTATGATTGGCGGGGCGGTGGAGGGGCGGGCCGGTGCAAGGCGCGGGCTATGATTGGCGGGCCGGTGGAAGGCGCGGCTGTGAGTGGAGGGGCGGGCTGTGATTGGCGGGCCGGTGCAAGGCGCGGGCTATGATTGGCGGGGCGGGCCGGTGCAAGGCGCGGGCTATGATTGGCGGGCCGGTGCAAGGCGCGGGCTATGATTGGCGGGGCGGGCCGGTGCAAGGCGCGGGCTATGATTGGCGGGCCGGTGGAAGGCGCCGGCTCTCCGCTCGATGACTTCCCCGGACAGAAAGCGGCCGCGGGGCCGCCTCTCTCTCCGAGCCCGAAGGCGGGAATCTTCCGCCGGCCGTGGTTTCGGGGCCACAGCACCGCCCCCACGAAACTGCGGGTCCGGGGCGGCGGGTGAGCGGGGCGGCAGCTGCGGGCCCGCGGGCCGCCCGCTCTCCAAACTCTCCCGGCGGCTCTGGAGAGCGAGAGGCTGCGGGCCCGGAGCGGCCCCCGGGGACGGCCCGGAGCCCGACCCCAGCCCAGGCCCGGAGGCCGGAGAGAGGGTGAGGGATCCGGGGCCCGACCCCAGTCCAGGCCCGGAGGCCGGAGAGAGGGTGAGGGATCCAGGCCCGGAGCCCGACCCCAGTCCAGGCCCGGAAGCGGGGGATCCAGGCCCGGAGGCCGGAGAGGCGCTGGGGGCCGCGGGCCGGGACACGGACCCAGCGCCCTATTACCTCGCGAACTTTGTGACGGTGCTGGCCGCCGTGCTCGGGAGCGAAGATAAAGAACTTTTCGATGAAGAAGACCGGGGCTGGATTGGAACATTCCAGCAACTATCAGGTATCCCCGCTGGGAAATGGCGGCAGGCTTTGGGTCCAGAGGAACCTCTCCCCAGGCCGGAGCCCCCCCCGAGCACCGGGGAAGCTGGTTGTTGGAGGCCCCGGGCCATGTCCTCAGGGCTGTGCCACCTCCAGCTGCTTCAATGACCTTCCCTCCACCATAATGTCAGAAGTGGGGATGTTTGCTGATGACTGCAGTGTTCAGTGCCATTCACAACTCCTCCGATAACGGAGCAGTCCGTGCCCGCCTGCAGCAAGACCTGAACAACATTCAGGCTTGGGCTGCTAAGTGGCAAGTAACATTCATGCCACACAAGTGCCAGGCAATGACCATCTCCAACAAGCGAGAGTCTAACCACCTCCCCTTGACATTCAGTGACATTACCATCGCCGAATCCCCCGCCATCAGCATCCTGCGGGGGGATCACCATTGACCAGAAACTTAACTGGACCAGCCACATAAATACCGTGGCAACAAGAGCAGGTCAGAGGCTGGGTATTCTGCGGACTCCCCAAAGCCTTTCCACCATCGACAAGGCACAAGTCAGGAGTGTGATGGAATACTCTCCACTTACCTGGATGAGTGCAGCTCCAACAACACCCAAGAAACTCGACACCATCCAGGACAAAACAGCCGCTTATAAGAACATAAGAATTAGGAACAGGAGTAGGCCATCTAGCCCCTCGAGCCTGCTCCGCCATTCAACAGCTGATCTGGCCGTGGACTCAGCTCCACTTACCCGCCCGCTCCCCATAACCCTTAATTCCCTTATTGGTTAAAAATCTATCTATCTGTGATTTAAATATATTCAATGAGCTAGCCTCAACTGCTTCCTTGGGCAGAGAATTCCACAGATTCACAACCCTCTGGGAGAAGAAATTCCTTCTCAGCTCTGTTTTAAATTGGCTCCCCCGTATTTTGAGGCTGTGCCCCCTAGTTCTAGTCTCCCCGACCAGTGGAAACAACCTCTCTGCCTCTATCTTGTCTATTCCTTTCATTATTTTAAATGTTTCTATAAGATCACCCCTCATCCTTCTGAATTCCAACGAGTAAAGACCCAGTCTACTCAATCTATCATCATAAGGTAACTCCCTCATCTCCAGAATCAGCCTAGTGAATCGTCTCTGTACCCTCTCCAAAGCTAGTATATTCTTCCTTAAGTAAGGTGATTAAAACTGCACGCAGTACTCCAGGTGCGGCCTCACCAATACCCTGTACAGTTGCAGCAGGACCTCCCTGCTTTTGTACTCCATCCCTCTCGCAATGAAGGCCAACATTCCATTCGCCTTCCTGATTATCTGCTGCACCTGCAAACTAACTTTTTGGGAATCACGCACAAGGACCCCCAGGTCCCTCTGCACCGCAGCATGTTGTAATTTCTCCACATTCAAATAATATTCCCTTTTACTGTTTTTTTTTTTCCCCCAAGGTGGATGACCTCACACTTTCCGACATTGTATTTCATCTGCCATCCTTAGACCATTCGCTTAACCTATCTAAATCTCTCTGCAGCCTCTCTGTGTCCTCTACACAACCCGCTTTCCCACTAATCTTTGTGTCATCTGCAAATTTTGTTACACTACACTCTGTCCCCTCTTCCAGGTCATCTATGTATATTGTAAACAGTTGTGGTCCCAGCACCGATCCCTGTGGCACACCACTAACCACCAATTTCCAACCCGAAAAGGACCCATTTATTCCGACTCTCTGCTTTCTGTTAGCCAGCCAATTCTCGATCCATGCTAATACATTTCCTCTGACTCCGCGTACCTTTATCTTCTGCAGTAACCTTTTGTGTGGCACCTTATCGAATGCCTTCTGAAAATCTAAATACACCACATCCATCGGTACACCTCTATCCACCATGCTCGTTATAGCTTCAAAGAATTCCATTAAATTAGTTAAACATGATTTCCCCTTCATGAATCCATGCTGAGTCTCCTTGATTGCACTATTCCTATCTAGATGTCCTGCTATTTCTTCCTTAATGATAGTTTCAAGCATTTTCCCCACTACAGATGTTAAACTAACCAGCCTATAGTTAGTTACCTGCCTTTTGTCTGCCCCCTTTTTTACAAAGCGGCGTTACATTAGCTGCTTTCCAATCTGCTGGTACCTCCCCAGAGTCCAGAGAATTTTGGTAGATTATAACGAATGCATCTGCTATAACTTCCGCCATCTCTTTTAATACCCTGGGACTTGTCTACCTTGAGTCCCGTTAGCCTGTCCAGCACTACCCCCCTAGTGATAGTGATTGTCTCAAGGTCCTCCCTTCCCACATTCCTGTGACCAGCAATTTCTGGCATGGTTTCTGTGTCTTCCACTGTGAAGACCGAAGCAAAATAATTGTTTAAGGTCTCAGCCATTTCCCATTATTAAATCCCCCTTCTCATCTAAGGGACCAACATTTACTTTAGTCACTCTTTTCCGTTTTATATATCTGTAAAAGCTTTTACTATCCGTTTTTATGTTTTGCGCAAGTTTACCTTTGTAATCTATCTTTCCTTTCTTTATTGCTTTCTTAGTCATTCTTTGCTGTCGTTTAAAATTTTCCCAATCTTCTAGTTTCCCACTAACCGTGGCCACCTTATACGCATTGGTTTTTAATTTGATCCTCTCCTTTATTTACTTGGTTATCCACGGCTGGTCATCCCTTCTCTTACCGCCCTTTTTCACTGGAATATATTTTTGTTGAGCACTATGAAAGAGCTCCTTAAAAGTCCTCCACTGTTCCTCAATTGTGCCACCGTTTAGTCTGTGTTCCCAGTCTACTTTAGCCAACTCTGCCCTCATCCCACTGTAGTCCCCTTTGTTTAAGCATAGTACGCTCGTTTGAGACACTACTTCCTCACCCTCAATCTGTATTACAAATTCTACCATACTGTGATCACTCATTCCAAGAGGATCTTTTACTAGGAGATCGTTTATTATTCCTGTCTCATTACACAGGACCAGATCTAAGATAGCTTGCTCCCTTGTAGGTTCTGTAACATACTGCTCTAAGAAACAATCCCATATGCATTCTATGAATTCCTCCTCCAGGCTACCCCGTGCGATTTGATTTGACCAATCGATATGTAGGTTAAAATCCCCCATGATTACTGCCGTTCCTTTTTCACATGCCTCCATTATGCCCCACCGTGAAGTTATTATTTGGGGGCCGATAAACTTTGCCCAACAGTGACTTTTTCCCCTTACTATCTCTAATCTCCACCCACAATGATTCAACATTTTGTTCATTAGAGCCAATATCGTCTCTCACAACTGCCCTGATATCATCCTTTATTAACAGAGCTACCCCACCTCCTTTCCCTTCTTGTCTATCTTTCCGAATCGTCAGATACCCCTGTATGTTTAATTCCCAGTCTTGGCCACCCTGCAACCACGTTTCTGTAATGACCACCAAATCATACCCATTTGTAATGATTTGTGCCATCAACTCATTTACTTTATTTCGAATGCTGCGTGCATTTAGGTAGAGTGTTTTAATACTAGTTTTTAAACCATGATTTTTAGTTTTGACCCCTCCTGCAGCCCCTTTATATTCAGTGGCCCTTTTTGTTTTTTGCCTTGGGTTTCTCTGCCCTCCACTTTTACTCATCATCTTTCTGTCTTTTTGGCACCCCATCCGTTTGATTGGCACCCCATCCCCCACCTTAAACATTCACTCCCTCCACCACCAGCACACCATGGCTGCAGTATATGCTATTCACAAGATGCACTGCAGCATCTCCCAAACCCGCAACCTCTACCACCTAGAAGGACAAGGGCAGCAGGCGCATGGGAACACCACCACCTGCAAATGCCCCTCCAAGTCACACACCATTCTGACTTGGAAATATATCGCTGTTACTTCATCGTCGCTGGGTCAAACTCCTGGAACTCCCTAACAGCACTGTGGGAGCACCTTGGCTACACGGAGGGTCACCACCACCTTCCCGAGGGCAATTGGAGAAGGACAATAAATGCTAGCCTTGTTGGTGACGCTCACGTCCCATGAACAAAAGAAACAAAAACAATAGAGTCGGCTGAGCCACGCTGAATTTGCAATCGACATCAGTGAATCTAACCTGGGTGCTAGTTAGCCTCAGTACCGCAGGGTACAGGGATCCCACCTTCCAGTCACTTCGTCTGGAAAATGCACCTGTGGATATCGAGTGAGAGCCATTTGCTAAGATGCATCCCACGATTAAATATTGTGGTGACACTTTTAACACATGAAATTTTTTTCATCCAATTTACTTTTGAAAGTTACTATTGAATCTGCTTCCACCCACCGTTTCATTCCATATCACAACTCGTTGTGTAAAGAAATTCTCATCTTCCCTCTGGTTTTTGCTAACTATATTAAATCTGTGTCCTCTGGTTACTGACCCTCTTGCCACTGGAAAGTTTTTCTTTATTTACTGCATTAAAACCCCTCAATTTTGAACACCTCTATTGGACACATTCTAAATGGTAACCTAACCATTTTATAAAGGTTTAGCATAAGTTCTGTGCCATATGCTTTTTTAACAGCCTTGTCCTGTCCCCAGTTTGGGTCTGTTAGTCTCGTAGTAGTTACTGGATGCTCCCCTCTTGTCTTCAGCTGCCGGCCAGAAGCTCTACGTGAGACTCTTTCAACGGAAGCTGAATTGGCTAAAAGTGAGCAGGCTGGATTATGCTGAGATTGGCCTGGATCTGACCCCCACCATCGAAGAGCTGAGTCTCGCTGGCTTGTTACAAACAGGTATAGGAATCCCTCATCCAGGGCGGGTTTTAATCAGAACATTGAAGCTTGCTGCATTACTGATTTTAAAATCCTTCTCTTCATCTTCAGCTCTCCCCGCATCCTCGTCCCCCGCTCTCCCCGTGCCATTGTTCCCCGCTATCCCACGCCACCCACTCTCCCCGCATCCTCGTCCCCCGCTCTCCCCGTGCCATTGTTCCCTGCTATCCTCTCACTCTCCACTCTCCCCATGGCTTTGTTCCCCCCCGCTCTCCCCATGGCCTCGCCCCCGCCCTTTCCAGCCCTACACCTGCTACTCTACGATTCTTTGACTGGCCTGTTATACCGCCCCAGCCTCGGCCCTCCATTGGATCAGGGTCTTCAGCCACCTTGGCCACTCTGCAACTCTCTCTCCAAACCCTGCCCCTCGCCTTTTTAAAAACCTTCTCAAATACCATCATTTCCACCAAGCTTTTGGTAAACTCGCCCCCATTGTCTCATTGCTTGCTTCTTTATTCCTTTTATGAGTATCTCCCCCAAAAGTGAAGGGTTTCGGGGGCTTTCACTGTTCTGGATGCTGAGTAGATGTACCTGGGGCACAGGATGTTTTAAAGTACACCTGAGTCATCCAGCATTGGGTACGTCCGCGATAGTGTGGGGTCATGGGTCAGTGGATACCGTTCGCCAGGGCCCTGTGTGTTTATTCTCTGACGATGTCCTTTCCCCCCACAGGGTCGGAACTGTGCGACATCTCCGAGGCCCTGGACCTGCTGTCAGCCCCTGAGCTCAAACTATTGGCTAAAACCTTCCACCTGCAACCCCGGGGTCAGAGGGCGGAGATCCTGGGGTCCCTGCTCCAGTTGGGCAAGCAGAAATCGATCTTCAGTAGTGACCGGAACCCATCGAGCCCCGGCTCCGCCATCCTCAACAGGTTCTTCAACAGGCGCCACTTAACCTTCGGAGCGGAGTGCACACTACCTGCGGGAAGGGTATAGGGGGGGAAGGGAGCGGCAACGAGGGGAGAGAAGGGGCAGCGAGGGTGGGGAAGAGGCAGAGGGGGGCAGCGAGGGTGGGGAAGGAGCAGTGAGGGTGGGGCAGCACAGGTGGGGTGTGGAATACCTACTCGGGGAGGGATTGCAAGCCATCTAGCACGATGGACCTAGAGGACGTTCCTCGTCCTTTGAGGCGAATAGCATAGAGACTTTGAAGGGGAAGCTGGATAAACAAGATGCTGGAGAAAGGAGTAGAGGGATATGCTGATAAGGTGAGATGAAGGCGGGAGGAGACTCGTGTGGACATAAACACGGCATGGACCAGTTGTGCCAAATGACCTCTTTCAGTGCTGTGAATTCTCTAATTCTGTGTGTTTACCAGCCTGCGTTTAATGGTATGTGTTGTCAGGGTGAAGGAGCTGGTCGGACGGTGTGTGAAAGTCACTGCGCCAGCCCGTGCAGTGTTCTCACGGGTTTTGCTACTTTTCTCTCTGACTGAGTCGACGGATGAAGAGGAGGCGGCCAGTGCTGGACAGAGTCAGCTGTCCACAGTGCTCATGGTCAACATGGGACACGTCGTCTTCCCCAGTTACAGCGTGCTGAGGGAGACCAAAATCTTTCGACACAGGGACGACCTACTCAGGTGACAACACACTCTGATCACTTCAATAAATAGGGCAGGCACAGAGTTAACAGGATAAATCCACCATTCGGTGTGGGGGAGGGGGGCCCGGTGTGGGACTAAGCCCTGGGGAGCACTGCCCAGTGTGGGACTGAGCCCCAGGGTGCAGGGCCTGCTGTGGGACGGAGCCCCGGGGAGGGGGTCCCCGGTGTGGGACTGAGCCCCAGGGAGCAGGGCCCTGTGTGGGACCGAGCCCCGGGGAGGGGGTCCCCGGTGTGGGACTGAGCCCCAGGGAGGGGGGCCCGGTGTGGGACTGAGCTCCGGGGAGCGGGGCCCTGTGTGGGACTGAGCCCCGGGGAGCACTCCCCAGTGTGGGACTGAGCCCCAGGGAGGGGGTCCCGGTGTGGGACTGAGCCCCGGGGAGAGGGTCCCCGGTGTGGGACTGAGCTCCGGGGAGCAGGGCCCGGTGTGGGACCGAGCCCCGGGGAGGGGGTCCCCGGTGTGGGACTGAGCCCCAGGGAGGGGGGCCCGGTGTGGGACTGAGCTCCGGGGAGCGGGGCCCTGTGTGGGACTGAGCCCCGGGGAGCACTCCCCAGTGTGGGACTGAGCCCCAGGGAGGGGGTCCCGGTGTGGGACTGAGCCCCAGGGAGCAGGGCCCTGTGTGGGACCGAGCCCCGGGGAGAGGGTCCCCGGTGTGGGACTGAGCTCCGGGGAGCAGGGCCCAGTGTGGGACTGAGCCCCAGGGAGGGGGTCCCCGGTGTGGGGCTGAGCTCCGGGGAGCAGGGCCCTGTGTGGGACTTGATGGAAAGTCAATGTATGAGCAGATAAATTAATGTATAATGGGTGGATATATGAGTAGATTGTTTGAAGAAGAGGTGGGTGATGCTCCCTAACACGATTACACAGCATTAGGCTGTTTGTGCAATTTTGATTTCTGAAGCAGAAATGCTGTCATTTTAAATGAAACGACGGGCTATTTGTTTCATAGTGGGTGTTGACATGTGTTCCCCGACGGGTGAATGTTCCTTGATGGGTGAATTGTGTGTTCCCGGACAGATACGACGCAGCCGTGCATTCTCTGGCCGAGGTGGGGAATGCCATGAGCAATGGGACCTGGAGTGATGCCCTTCAGATTTATAAAAATGCCAGAGAGAAGTGGAGCTCGCTGGAGAACAGCAGTGACGTCAGGTAATGTGAGGGATGCACAGCATGCTCACAACCATCCGTGTCGGGTGGTAACCCTCATGGGGGAATCTAGAACCAGGGGGCACAGTCTCAGAACAAGGGGTCGCCTATTTAAAACAGAAATGAGGAGGAATTTCTGCTCTCCATTTCTTATGTTAATGGGGAAAAGACCCCCACCAGGCAGCACTGCCCCCCCCCCCCCCCGGGCAATATCCATTGAGGAGCTTTGTGCAGCTTTGTATTTAGAGGCACTTTGTTAATCCCATAACTGGGAGGCTGGTGACAGCGACTGCGGGAACATACATTTCAGGGAACTGGGGAACACCCGTTCCTGTCTCCCTGGGAAAGCTCAGATGGGGGGTTGGGAGAAGTGGGTCCAGGAGAGAATGGACCTGAATAACAGCACTGTGCCTTTATATGAAGTCTTGAATGTAATTATTAAGAACATAAGAAATAGGAACAGGAGTAGGCTAAACGGCCCCTTGAGCCTGCTCCGCCATTTAATACGATCATGGCTGATCCGATCATGGACTCGGACTCAGTTTCACTTTCCTGTCCGCTCCCCATAATGCCTTATCCCCTTATCTTTTAAGAAATTGTCTATTTCTGTCTTAAATTTATTCAATGCCACAGCTCTCTGAGGCAGCGAATTCCACATATTACAACCCTCAGAGAAGAAATTCCTTCTCATCTGTTTTAAATGGGCGATCCTTTATTCTAAGATCATGCCCCCTAGTTCTAGTCTCCCCCATCAGTGGAAACACCCTTTCTGCATCCACCTTGTCAAGCCCCCTCATAATCTTATACGTTTCGATAAGATCACCTCTCATTCTTCTGAATTCCAATGAGTAGAGGCCCAACCTACTCAACCTTTCCTCATAAGTCAACCCCCTCATCCCCGGAATCAACCGAGTGAACCTTCTCTGAACTGCCTCCAAAGCAAATATATCCTTTCGTAAATATGGAAACCAAAACTGCACGCAGTACTCCAGGTGTGGCCTCACCAATACCTTATATAGCTGTAGCAAGACATCCTTGCTTTTATACTCCATACCCTTTGCAATAAAGGCCAAGATACCATTGGCCTTTCTGATCACTTGCTGTACCTGCATACTATCCTTGTGTTTCATGCACAAGTGCCCCCAGATCCTGCTGTACTACAGCACTTTGCAATCTTTCTCAATTTAAATAATAACTTGCTCTTTGATTTTTTTCTGCCAAAGTGCATGACCTCACACTTTCCAACATTATACTCCATCTGCCAAATTTTTGCCCACTCACTTAGCTTGTCTATGTCCTTTTGCAGATTTTTTGTGTCTTCCTCACACATTGCTTTTCCTCCCATCTTTGTATCATCAGCAAACTTGGCTACGTTACACTCGGTCCTTTCTTCCAAGTCGTTAATATGGATTGTAAATAGTTGGGGTCCCAGCACTGATCCCTGCGGCACCCCACTAGTTACAGGTTGCCAACCAGAGAATGAACCATTTATCCCGACTCTGTTCTCTGTTAGTTAGCCAATCCTCTATCCCCAACCCTGTGAACTTTTATCTTGTTCAGTAACCTTTTATGTGGCACCTTGTCAAATGCCTTCTGGAAGTTCAAATACACCACATCCACTGGTTCCCCTTAATCCACCCTGTTCGTTACATCCTCAAAGAACTCCAGTAAATTTGTCAAACATGACTTCCCTTCATAAATCCATGCTGACTGCCTGACCCAGGGTGTTTCACAGAGACACAAAGTGATAATAAAAGAAGAATTGGAGAGGTGACCAACGGCATGTCCATGTTGGGTATTCAGGCATTTAAGGAGGGCGTTCCAGAATATTGAGCTAAGACAGCTGGAGGTTGTGCTTCTCAAAGTGGGGTGAACGGGGGGTGGGGGTAAGGCCAGAGTTGGAAGAGTGGAGCGTGAGTGCTGGTGTGAGGCTGGGGGAGGTTGCAGAGGGGGGCAGGGTGGATCTGAAGCCATAGTTAATAAGGATCTTGAATTCAATGTGGAAATTGGCAAGGATGCAGGAAAGGAGAACATGACTTAGTGCGTGATCACATGTAAGCAGCAGAGCTTTGGACAAGTTGGAGTTTGTGTAGGATGGAGTTGAGGAAGCTGAAGAATGAATGAGGGTTTCAGCAGTGGTGGGTGTTCAGCGGGTGGCAATAGGCAGTTTTACAAGATTGGGTATGAGCTATGGAACAATTTTAACAGAGGAGCAGAGTAAAGCGTTCTCTACACTGTCCCATCAAACACTCCCAGGGCGTATAGCACGGGTTAGATACAGAGTAAAGCTCCCTCTACACTGTCCCATCAAACACTCCCAGGGCAGGTACAGCACGGGTTAGATACAGAGTAAAGCTCCCTCTACACTGTCCTAACAATGTTCCTCATTAATCCTGCCTACTGCCCCAGTGAGTAATGTGAGCGCTGTCACACTGTACCTGTGCTGTGGACTCGGGTCCCGCAGGGACAGGTTGAGACTGGCCAAGGTCTGTAACAGCGAGCAGAGAGATGGGTTTGAGCCCAGGACTCTGAGGGCAACGTCCGATCCCCAACACCCTAGTCGCACTAAACAAACATTACCTGGCCAGTGTGTTTCTTTTTCATTTTAGAATGGGTGACTAATATTGGTTAATTTTAGGTTCTGTCGGGAGCTCCCGGTGTACCTGCGATGTTTCACTGCGGGCTGGATCTACACGCGCATCCGATTCCGTGGGGTTGAAGTTTTACAGCGGCTGCACATGTACCAGGTAAAAAATGCAAAATTACACAAGAAAAGCGCAGTGACCCGGCAACTGGTTATAGTGATCTGGTGACCCGGTGCCAGTTAGTGATCCGGTGCGAGGGCTCGGTGCCAGTTAGTGATCCGATGACCCGGTGCGAGGGCTCGGTGCCAGTTAGTGATCTGGTGACCCGGTGCGAGGGCTTGGTGCCAGTTAGTGACCCGGTGCGAGGGCTCGGTGCCAATTAGTGACCCGGTGCGAGGGCTCGGTGCCAGTTAGTGATCTGGTGACCCTGTGCAGGGGTGCAAGTAGGTTGTGTTGACGAGAGGATTGAAGCTGCTGGTGTCGGATGTTAAACCCTGTCTTCGAATCTCATTCTCAGGAGGCGGTGGAGGAATTGCAAAGCCTTTTGGAGCAAAGCATCTTTTGTCCAGAGAGCCGTGGGCTGTGGTGGGATCGGCTGAGTCTGAATCTCCAGCAGCATCTGAAACGGCCCGATCAGGTACTGCTGACGACGAGGGCCAGTGTGGCTGCTGCTTACTGTGATGTCATTGCCGAGTCCTTATGTATTTCCGGGCATTGATCCTGATGAGGCAGGTCCCACTATGGTGATCAGTCACAGGATCTCTTTCTCTCCCCGCCCACCCCCCCCCCCGTGTCTGACACAGTGCAGGGGATCACACCCCACTACCACCGACTGCTCTGTGATCTTGATCAGGTTTGATCAATAACTAGGTCCAGGTAACCTGGTTGAAGAATGCTCACGATGGAAGCTGATTTGAACTCACTGACTCACTCCTCAGATTATTCTGTTCGAGTGTTGATGTGGTGTACCTGGACTTCGAAAAGTTGTTTGATAAAGTGCCACATAATAGGCTTGCAAGCAAAGTTGAAGCTAATGGATTACAAGGGACAGTGGCAGAATGGATACGGAATTGGCTAAGTGACGGGCAACAGAGTAGTGGTGACCAGTTGTTTTTCGGACTGGAGGAAGGTATACAGTGGGGTTCCCCAGGGGTCGGTACTGGGACCACTGCTTTTCATAATATATATTAATGATTTAGACTTGGGTGTACAGGGCACAATTTCAAAATTTGCAGATGACAAAACTTGGAAGTATAGTGATAGACAGGCTGGTGGAATGGGTGGACATATAGCAGATAAAATTTAATGCTGAAAAGTGATACATTTTGGTAGGAAGAATGAGATAAGACAATATAAACTAACGGCTACAATTCTAAAGGGGGCACATGAACACGGAGACCAAGGGTATATGTGCACAAATCATTGAAGGTGGCAGGGAAGGTTGAGAAAGCGGTTAAAAAAGCTTACAGGATCCTGGGCTTCACAAATAGAGACAGAGTACAAAAGCAAGGAATTATGATGAACATTTATAAAATACTAGTTCAGCCTCAACTGGAGCATTGTATCCAATTCTGGGCCCCGCACTTTAGGAAGGATGTGAAGGCCTTGGAGACGGTGCAGGGGAGATTTACAAGAATGGTTCCAGGGACGAGGGACTTCAGTTACATGGATAGACTGGAGAAGCTGGGATTGGTTTCCTGGAGGGGTCCAGACAGAGTCGAGAGAAACTGTTCCCATTGGCAGAAGGGTCGAGAACCAAAGGACACAGATTTAAGGTAATTGGCAGAAGAACCAAAGGCGACATGAGGAAAAACA
Organism: Pristiophorus japonicus; assembly: GCF_044704955.1. Classification (NCBI taxonomy): domain Eukaryota; kingdom Metazoa; phylum Chordata; class Chondrichthyes; family Pristiophoridae; genus Pristiophorus; species Pristiophorus japonicus. The sequence goes on from NC_091997.1 coordinate 62,490,933, forward strand.
TTGCGGGAAAGGGCAGGGAAGTGGGACTAGCTGAGGTGCTCCTGCAGAGAGCCGGCACGGGCCGAACGGCCTCCTGTGCTGTGACCATTCTCTGATTCCAGGCAATCGGCTGTGTGCGGGAAGGGCTGAACGATGCTCAGGTACAGACGGGACATCGCCTGGCGCTACACCAGCGGGCAATGCGGATACGTGACTCCCCAAGCTGCAAGAAATGGCGCCACCTTCTTCAGGATCTGCCAGTGATGGGAGTGGAAGATGTGCCGCATGTGAGTGTACCAGCAACATTCACCCCGCCCGTCTAAACCTCACGTTCCTCATCACCCCGCCCGTCTAAACCTCACATTCCTCATCACCCCGCTCGTCTAAACCTCACATTCCTCATCACCCCGCCCGTCTAAACCTCACGTTCCTCATCTCCCATCACCCCGCCCGTCTAAACCTCACATTCCTCATCACCCCGCCCGTCTAAACCTCACATTCTTCAAGGGTCTGGTGTGGATGATTTTATTTAAATCCTTTTATTGACTGCGTTATTTCCACAAATCTGTCTCGGGTCTGACTGGGTCCACTAACTCGCCATTGATTGTCTGGGACATCAGCAGAGCCCCCCGCTGCCTGAGGGGGGAGATTTGACCCCGTTTACCCCACTACCCCTCCTGATGCTCGCTGAGTACCTGAAAATTGAAAAGTGTCTTAAATCATTGTCATCTAATGGCCCTGATTCTATGCTGTAAAATTCTGTCATGTATATTTTCTATTTAAATGTAATCCTATATATTGTTCTAATAGCTCCGGGGCTCAGTTCCACACCGGGCCCTGCTTTCCCACACCCTGGGCAGGGCCTTTACCCACTGAGCCAATAAAGGAGCCTCTTAATTCACCCTTTAATATATATTTCAGGATAATGGTGCCCTGGGAGCCAGGCTGCATCTGAACAGGTTTTAATTGCTGGTTTTAATTTTCTTTGTAGGTGACAGTGAAGGGCAGAGCCTGCCCGGGGATGGGTAATGCCTTGTTCCTGATGGAACGCACCAGTGAGGGGGAGGGGGAGTCTTGCTCCACAGTGATCTGTTCGGTGGAGGAGGTTTCTCTGGCTCACTACCAGCGGCAAGGCTTCGATCAGGGTAATCACCAAATCAGCTCACATTGATTGCTGCTGAGGTGCGAAGACTGTGTGCAGTGATCTGTCGCTCTGTGTTTCAGGGATACACGGTGAAGGAGCCACCTTCTTAACGCTATTCGGACTTCTCTTCTGGGAAATCATCTTCCTGCCCGGAATCCCGGATGTTTTCCGGAATCCGTATCAGGTATTTGGCTGAAGGGTTGCTTCTCCCAGACTAGGGTACGTACCTTGGGCAGGGATTGGGGGAAGCGTGTCGATTCATTCAAATGCAAAATAGATCCATTTCTTTCAGAAATTGACAGATACCATATTGGAGTAATGTCAGACATGCCGTGGGGTGAATGCTGCGTATTCGGGAGGGACAGGTAACTTTGGAGCCCTGCTCCCAAAGCTCTCCAGCACTGGGTCTGTTGTATACTCATTGATCGAGATTGTTGGGATCCGAGGAGAACCAGGGTCTTTTTTTAGTCCAGTGATGACTACAGTGCCCTGATAAATGTGATTAATGGTGTATTTCTGCCCCAGGCTTGCCCTCTGGATCTCTACACCGAGTGTTTCTATCAGCACCGGAGGGAGCCCATTGAATCGAGGCTTGAGATCCTGCAAGATGCCCCCACAGGAACCCTCCACACACTCATCGCCAACGTGTGGAACAGTCACAAAGGCACAGCAGCCACGTTAGTCAACTGGGAGATCTTCAGCTCTCTTCAGCAGGCCCAGGTACATAGCTTCTACCCCAGTATTATAGTGATAGACCTGTACCCATAAAAATTAACAGGAGTAGGCCATCGAGCCTGCTCCGCCATTCAACAAGATCATGGCGGATCTGGCCGTGGACTCAGCTCCACTTACCCGCCCGCTCCCCGTAACCCTTAATGGTTCAAAATCTATCTTATCTATGATTTGAATACATTCAATGAGCTAGCCTCAACTGCTTCCTTGGGCAGAGAATTCTACAGATTCACAACCCTCTGGGAGAAGAAATTCCTTCTCAACTCGGTTTTAAATTGGCTGTGCCCCCTAGTTCTCGTCGCCCCGACCAGTGGAAACAACCTCTCTGCCTCTATCTTGTCTATCCCTTTCATCATTTTAAATGTTTCTATAAGATCACCCCTCATCCTTCTGAACTCCAACGAGTAAAGACCCAGCCTACTCAATCTATCATCATAAGTAATCTCTGAAATCAGCCTAGTGAATCGTCTCTGTACCCCCTCCAAAGCTAGTATATCCTTCCTTAATTAAGGTGACCAAAACTGCACGCAGTACTCCAAGTGCGGCCTCACCAATACCCTATACAGTTGCAGCAGGACATCCCTGCTTTTGTACTCCATCCCTCTTGCAATGAAGGCCAACATTCCATTTGCCTTCCTGATTACCTGCAAACTAACTTTTTGGGATTCATGCACAAAGATCCCCAGGTCCCTCTGCATGTTGTAATTTCTCCCCATTCAAATATTCCCTTTTACTGTTTTTTTTCCCCCCCAAGGTGGATGACCTCTCATTTTCCGACATTATATTCCATCTGCCAAACCTTAGCCCATTCGCTTAACTTATCTAAATCTCTCTGTCGTCTGCACAACCCGCTTTCCCACTAATCTTTGTGTCATCTGCAAATTTTGTTACACTACACTCTGTCATCTATGTATATTGTAAACAGTTGTGGTCCCAGCACCGATCCCTGTGGCACACCACTAACCACCGATTGCCAACCAGAAAAGGACCCATTTATCCCGACTCTCTGCTTTCTGTTCGCCAGCCAATTCTCTATCCATGCTAATACATTTCCTCTGACTCCGCATACCTTTATCTTCTGCAGTAACCTTTTGTGTGGCACCTTATCGAATGCCTTTTGGAAATCCAAATACACCACATCCATCGGTACACCTCTATCCACCATGCTCGTTCTATCCTCAAAGAATTCCAGTAAATTAGTTAAACATGATTTCCCCTTCATGAATCCATGCTGCGTCTGCTTGATTGCACTATTCCTATCTAGATGTCCCGCTATTTCTTCCTTAATGATAGCTTCAAGCATTTTCCTCACTACAGATGTTAAACTAACCGGCCTATAGTTACCTGCCTTTTGTCTGCCCCCTTTTTTAAACAGAGGCGTTACATTAGCTGCTTTCCAATCTGCTGGTACCTCCCCAGAGTCCAGAGAATTTTGGTAGATTATAACGAATGCATCTGCTATAACTTCCGCCATCTCTTTTAATACCCTGGGATGCATTTCGTCGGGACTCAAGGTGGACAAGTCCCCTGGTCCTATTAGCCTGTCCAGCACTACCTCCCTAATGATTATCTCAAGGTCCTACATTCCCGTGACCAGCAATTTTTGGCATGGTTTTTGTGTCTTCCACGCTGAAGACCAAAGCAAAATAATTGTTTATGGTCTCAGCCATTTCCACATTTCCCATTATTAAATCCCCCTTCTCATCTTCTAAGGGACCAACATTTACTTTAGTCACTCTTTTCTGTTTTATATATTGGTAAAAGCTTTTACTATCTGTTTTTATGTTTTGCGCATCTTTCCTCTCTTAGCCATTCTTTGCTGTCATTTAAAATTTTCCCACTAACCTTGGCCACCTTATACGCATTGGTTTTTAATTTGATACTCTCCTTTATTTCCTTGGTTATCCCTTCTTTTTCACTGGAATATATTTTTGTTGAGCACTCTGAAAGAGCTCCTTAAAAGTCCTCCACTGTTCCTCAATTGTGCCACCGTTTAGTCTGTGTTTCCAGTCTACTTTAGCCAACTCTGCCCTCGTCCGCTTTAAGCATAGTACGCTCGTTTGAGACACTACTTCCTCACCCTCAATCTGTATTACAAATTCAACCATACTGTGATCACTCATTGCAAGAGGATCTTTTATTATTCCTGTCTCATTACACAGGACCAGATCTAAGATAGCTTGCTCCCTTGTAGGTTCTGTAACATACTGTTTTAAGAAACAATCCCGAATGCGCAGTCTATGAATTCCTCCTCCAGGCTACCCAGTACAATTTGATTTGACCAATCGATATGTAGGTTAAAATCCCCCATGATTACTGCCGTTCCTTTTTCACATGCCTCCATTATTTCCTTGATTATTGCCTGCCCCACCGTGAAGTTATTATTTGGGGGCCTATAAACTACGCCCACCAGTGACTTTTTCCCCTTACTATCTCTAATCTCCACCCACAATGATTCAACATTTTGTTCATTAGAGCCAATATCGTCTCTCACAACTGCCCTGATATCATCCTTTATTAACAGAGCTACCCCACCTCCTTTCCCTTCTTGTCTATCACCCCTGTATGTTTAATTCCCAGTCTTGGCCACCCTGCAACCACGTTTCAGTAATGGCCACCAAATCATACCCATTTGGAATGATTTGTGCCGTCAACTCATTTACTTTACCTAAATGCACGCAGCATTCGAAAAGTGTGTTTTAATACTAGTTTTTAAACCTCCTGCAGCCCCTTCCTATCACCTTGTGGTTTACACTTACCCCAGTGCTACTCTGCTCTGTTGCCTCCTGCCTTTTGCATTCTTTCTTGGAGATCTGTTCATCTGAGCTCTCACCCACTCTAACTAGCTCAGAGCCCTCTCCTGGATTCCCATCCCCCTGCCAAACTAGTTGAAAGCCCTCCCACCCGCGAGAACATTGGTCCCGTCTCTGTTGAGGTGTAACCTGTCCGACTTGTACAGGTCCCACCTACCCCAGAAGCGGTCCCAATTGTTCAGGAAACTAAAACCCTCCCCTCCTACACCAATGCCCCAGCCACGTATTTATCTGACTAGCCTTCCTATTTCTACCCTCACTAGTACGTGGCACTGGCAGTAATCCCGAGATTACCATCTTTGAGGTCCTGGCTTTCAATCTTACGCCTAGCTCCCTAAACTCAGCTTTCAGGACCTCGCCCGTCTACCAATGTGAACCACAACCACTGGCTGTTCCCCTTCCCTCCCCAGAATGCCCTGCAGTCGCTCAGTGACATCATTGACCCTTGCACCAGGGAGGCAACACACCATCCTGATAGTTTTGCTGCCGCAGAAGCGCCTATCCGCTCCCCTCACTATTGAATCTCTTATCGCTATAGCCCTTCCCGTCTTTCTCTTCCCCCCATGTGCAGCTGAGCCACCCACGGTGCTGTAGACTTGGCCCTGGCTGCACTCCCCAGAGGCATCACCGCCCTCGCCAGAATAGCCTCAGGGGACTCCTGCACTACCTGCCTCGCCATACTCTTGTGTGCAACGGTCACCCATTCCCTGTACACTTTTAATCTGTGGGGTGACCAACGCCTGAAACGAGCTATCCACGTGCCTCTCGGATGCTCCTCGGTGCCTCCAGTCCTCGCTCAAGCTCCGAGACTCGGCGGTCGAGTTGGAGGAGCTGGAGACACTTCCTGCACATGTGGTCATCCCCGTTGCGGGAAGCATCCAGGAATTCCCACATGGCACAGGTGTTGCATTCCGTTTGAACGAGCTGCCCTGCCATCCCACTAGTTACCCTTAAATTACCCAGCAAAAACACTGACTCCCAGCTATTTAGTAATTTATCCTCTTATCTATTAGAACACAAAATCAAAGATATACTCACCAGCCAACCACTTACCAGCTTGGCTGTGACGTCACTTTTTGATTTCTTGTCCCTCCTCCCCGCACTGCTCACTCACCGACTGCCCCAGTGTTAGACAGTGACAGACCTGTACCCACCAGTACTGTACCCTACAGTGACAGACCTGTACCCACCAGCACTGTATCCCAGTGTTATACAGTGACAGGATGAAAATTTCCCTCACTGAAAGGACTGTCATTAGCAGATTTGTAGTGAAGTTGTCGCTTTAGCTGTGAATTGATGTGTTTATGGGGATCTTTTCAGAGCCTGGTGAGCTGCCTGGGTGGTCTGTTTCTGAGTGGCGTTTGTAGGATTCTGGCCAAGAACTTGAGGCACAGCCGTGGGGGCCTCCCTGATCTGGTGGTGTGGAGCAGCCACAGCCTCCAATACAAGGTGAGCGAGTCTGAGGTAAGCTTACAACCGGTGTTTGTACCGAGACTGGCCGAATACCAGGGGCCTGGTCATCCCACCAGTCACAAAGTCAATACACGGATTCAGAATTGATTATTTTTCTCTGTTCTGCTCATTTCCATTCATGTAACGTCCAAAGGGTGAGACCCAGGGTCCTCAGTATTGTGATCTCACACCCTCCCAAACACACTGGGTGGCTGTGCCCATGGAGCTGTCCTGCAGGGGTGGAGGGAGGTTTTCCGGGAGAGTGCACATCCTTGCACACTGTGCTGCCTGAATATCGAATGTTCCTTTAACACAATCTCTTCCTGATTTTTATGTCTGTATTGCTGTCACACCTGAGGTGATCTCACTTTAAACGCTCCTTACCTGTTTCTCTCTTTGGTTTCCAGCTGGTAGAAGTGAAAGGTCCGAGTGACCGACTCTCCCACAAGCAGACAGTGTGGTTGGATCAGCTGCGGAGACTTGGGGCCGATGCGGAGGTTTGCCACGTCAGTGCGGTCGGTGCACGGAGTCACCGGCTCAGCTAATCCCCCGGAATCCAGGACCCCCCCCCCTCGTACCAGACCTGCTCCCATACCCGCATTCATTCTCTCTCTCTCTCCTCCGTGTGTCCCACGGGACCATGAAGCCCACGGCTGAAGGTGAACTACTTGGATGATGTAGTGGCAGACAGCCCATGTCTGCAGGAACATGTCATGCCCTGCGGGAGGTGCTGCTGAGCCAGGCCCAGACAAAGCAGGAAATAAATGGCTGCTCCTGCTGTCAAACTGCCTAAAAATTTGAGATGTTGGAATGTCAGCATTAGAAAATGTAACAGCATCAGGAAGCTGCAAAGCAAGGGGGGAAATGGGCTAAAAAGTGGCAGATGGAATTTAGGGCTACAGGTTCATAGGACATAAAGCTGTAAAAATAAATAGATCAAGCCGAGGATGATCCTGTAAAGACCACAGATGTGTTTAAAATTATAAAAAGGGTAGAGAGAAGCAGGAGCCATAGATACAAGATTAAATGTAAAAGATTTAGAACAGAGGACAGGAGAAGCTTCTTCATACAGTTATGGAAATCACTTGTAGCGGCAGAAACTGTGTCAAGGTTAGAGTGAATGGATGATGAAAGAACATGGGTACAGGGCGGGTAAATGAAGAATTATTTGCTTGCGCGGAGGATAAACAATGAAGTGGAATGGCCTCTTTCGATGTGCAAAGCAGAGGACACGACTTTAAGAAGCTCTGGAAATAGCCTCATTCAGAGAGTGCATTAAATATTTCACATTGCACCATGGGGTTTGACTGTGTTATGGGTAGGTTACTGGGTCAGCCCCATTCAACCAGCAACTATCAAACTATCAGCAACGCTACACAAACTCCTCCACACACTGTACAAAGATGCAGAACAAGAGGCTCCTGGTATTTCAACAGTTATTATTTTTGAAGGTGCAAATTGATCCCAATCGACTCTGGGAATTTGATATGAGGGTTGGGTGTTTGGGCTCTGAATCACAGCTCTTCCCCCACCTCCAGAAAACCACAGCAGTAAATGAAACATAATCACGCTCCCACATCACTCAAAAACACATCTTTAAACGAAAGGTACCATTTTAGGCACTGCTGCTCTCGACACGCCCAATGAAAGACCAGACACCGTGACAAGTAGCAGGACCAGCATGGCTAACCTCTCCTCCCCCACCCCCTGCAGCCATGTAATCTGGGGGAAAAGTACTCTGGAAAATCCCTATCCAACTGCCTCAGGAGATGACACGGACCCGGTGTTATCTATAAAGGGGCTGACCTTCCATATGACTCTTGTAGGCAGAGACTCTGAACTCGGCAGCACATTCCAGAGCCTCACTACTCTCTGGGAACAAAGAACCACCCAACATCCAGACTATTCCTACTCTTACACAGTTCAAACTCATGCCCTTTCATTATTTTATAGACCTGTCGGGGGACCCCTCAGTCTACGCTGCTCTCGGGTAAATAGACCAATGTCCTTGAGCCTGTCGGAGTAGCTGAGAGTCAGTCTAGTACATATCCTATGGCCACTATATCACCCACCACGAGGAGGACCAAATCTAGGTGAAGTCTGACCACCAACCTGTACAGTCTCAACATTTAATTTTCCCCGGTCCTGGCTCCAACGTGGAGATTAATGAATAAATGATCTATGTTGGGAATGTAAAGACAACAGGTCAACGGTGTCATAACTTTCACATCACTGTCTTACTATTCATTATACAACAGGAGGCTTTAGACTGGTAAGTGGATTCCATTAAAGAACATTTACACCAAAGAATTTATTGCTTCATTTAAGGCACACAGGATGAATGGAAACACATTGTAATGCACACAGTGCACAGCAGCTGAAACCCAGACTTCCCTTCCAACACCACGACTGCTAAACCTGGAATTAAATAAAAGCAGGCGTTGAATAAATAGCAGAACACGGAATAACCGAGCAAGAACTGGCACAATCTACCAGGAATATCGTGCGTCTCGGATTGGTTGAATGTGCAGGAACAGATTCTGTACTGGAGCCCTTTAATATTCCTAAAATGTACTCAGTTCCTTTCCTCAGAGGGTTGTGCAGTTGCTGCTTCCCTTGTTTTGAGCTTCAATGATGCAACACCAAACCCTCAGTGAACAATTCCCTCGTGTCTACAAGACCCAGGATAGTGGGCTCTGAAACATAGGAGTTCCATAATAAACAGGCTCACTGCAAACATTCCCTATTCACAAGTTCCACAGCACTCTGCGTTTAAAGCATTGTGGGACCTATTCTGGGCAGGATTCCGTTTGAGCCAACAGTCTACTTTTGCGAATTTCACAGGACAGAATGTTCAGGTTGGGCGCGTTATCGCAAGGACTGCGTAATAAACAAGAATGCAATCACTTCACGTAACTTAAATAATATATCCCTACCTGCAACTTAAATCATTGTGTCTGCAGATAGATCACTAACAACGGGGCATTGGGATAAGCTGCAATCACATTGGACAGAAAGCTTGGTGTGATTAAACTATTAAAAATAGAACTATTTTCTACAATATGGAGGAAAACTCCTTTAAACTAAACTGATAATTAAGATATTGGCCAAAGCCAGTTCCAGCCAGTGAGCTGGTCACAACCCTCAATGTTCTGTCTGACCTTCGCCAGAGATGGGGCAGGGGAGGGGCCCGAATTCTACACCATCATCTCCTCCGCTCTCTCCAGATGCTGACTGACCTGCTGAGTAGGTTTTGTTTCTGGAGATGGGATTGTTGTGGTTACAAAGTGACAACATCTGGAGGAGCGTCCCAGAGTGACAACATCTTTACACCAGTGTACCCGGAGCTGCCACTGTTTCGAGAGCACAGAGCGGTTAGAAAGGATCACAGGATTGTGACAATATTTTTCCAGTAACATTTCTGCCTCGAGTTTAAAAGCTGGTAGAAGGTAAAACAGACCCCAATCTACTGAGAAAAAGTGCAAACTCTGGGAATAGCTAGCAGGTAACCAGCAGCTGATAGCGACAAAACAGGTTGTTTGGGTCAGGACCCTCACACAGCGACTGAAGCCCACCCTCACTGACCCCTGACCTGTTGTGTCAATGCTGCATTACAAAATAATTGAGATTTTCTTATGAATTCTTTCTCTAGATTTACAAAGCCTCTTAAACTCAGCACTGCTACCTATGTGGCAGGACCTGAGAAATTCAAACATTTGTGCGACTTAAGTAAAATACGGCGGATGCCGAAATACGCACAGAAAATGCTGCACTCAGCAGGTCTGTGGGGAGATGAACAGTTATTTTCAGGGCGATGGCTCTCTGCACACATGTGCCTGACCTGCTGAGTATTTACAGCATTTCCTGTTCCTTTTTGTGCGACCTAAGCTAGCGAGAGGACACTCAAAGTGGACCTGCAGAATCCGGAGCCCACAGATCTTCAGTCCCACCAACTCAGCAGTCTCTGCACAAGACGTGTCTACATTCAGAGTCACACTTACAGATCATCGGCTGATCTTCAGCCTCCCTGTGCCTGCTGCCACAAATACCTGGCCATCTCAGAAAAACACCTTCAATGGAAATTAATCTGGGGTCATCTCAGGTCAAAGTGGCCACACAGTTCGGCAGCAGGGGTCACAGAGTGAGGCTGAACTCGCAGCTTCAACTTCAAAGGAGACACGAGTTTTAAAACGAGTTTAGCCACCGACTGACTCCCTGCCCCATGTGTTCTGAATTCCAGCCCACTCTCACAGTCGAGATATAAACTGCTTCTTAACACCTGTCGGTGGTTAAAGTCACACTGCCACAAGCCTCAGTTCAGGCTTCCCACCCACTGCCGCAATGTGGCACTGAGAGATACATCTAACCATTTGTCTGCTGTATGTGATTACAACTCAGTCAGTGTCGGGAACACATTGATCCAGAGTCACAACAGCCAGGCACTTGCCATCTGATGAGAGGAATGTTACAGGAGCCAAGCTCAGCGATTTTCAAATGATTATAGGCGCCACGGGGTATGTTACTGAGTCACAGGGTCCCTGGTCCCACTGGCAGGGGTTCAGCTCTCCACTGCTGTGCGCTTTAGCACCTCCGAGCGACAGAAAATTCCAGGCAGGGTCCCTGCTGCTGCCTCCCATTCAACGCCAGGTAACAAAATTGGGACTGTACCCTGGTGAGAGTCAGCGTCTTCAGGAACCATACCTCAGGGAGAGTCAGCGTCTTCAGGAACCATACCTCAGGGAGAGTCAGCACCTTCAGGGACTGTACCCCAGGGAGAGTCAGCACCTTCAGGGACTGTACCCCAGGGAGAGTCAGCACCTTCAGGGACTGTACCCCAGGGAGAGTCAGCAACTTCAGGGACTGTACCCCAGGGAGAGTCAGCACCTTCAGGGAGTGTACCCCAGGGAGAGTCAGCACCTTCAGGGAGTGTACCCCAGGGAGAGACTGTACCCCAGGGAGAGTCAGCACCTTCAGGAACTGTACCCCAGGGAGAGTCAGCACCTTCAGGGACTGTACCCCAGGGAGAGTCAGCACCTTCAGGGAGTGTACCCCAGGGAGAGTCAGCACCTTCAGGAACTGTACCCCAGGGAGAGTCAGCACCTTCAGGGACTGTACCCCAGGGAGAGTCAGCACCTTCAGGGACTGTACCCCAGGGAGAGTCAGCACCTTCAGGGACTGTACCCCAGGGAGAGTCAGCACCTTCAGGGACTGTACCCCAGGGAGAGTCAGCACCTTCAGGGACTGTACCCCAGGGAGAGTCAGCACCTTCAGGGACTGTAGCCCAGGGAGAGTCAGCACCTTTAGGGACTGTACCCCAGGGAGAGTCAGCACCTTCAGGGACTGTACCCCAGGGAGAGACTGTACCCCAGGGAGAGTCAGCAACTTCAGGAACTGTACCCCAGGGAGAGTCAGCACCTTCAGGGACTGTACCCCAGGGAGAGTCAGTACCTTCAGGGACTGTACCCCAGGGAGAGTCAGCACCTTCAGGAGAGGAGAGTAAAACATTGGCAGAGGTGTATTCTCTCCATGGGTTGGTGGGCAGAGAATCTGCTCAGCGGGAGTTTTGCAGCATGGGGTACAGGAAGTGTGGGAATGATGGGCAAGGTGATCAAGGTTTGATGTTGAAGGATTACTGTACCATATTCCATATCAAGGTTTAGTTAATATTAATTTGGAAAGCGCCACGTGTTGTATACTGACCTGCTGAGGGAGGTAACTGTGGCGGACACCTATTCCTACAGAGTTCAGTAATCCTGATGTGAAGGGTTCTCTCCACCGAACACAACACCTGGAGAACCAGCTTCTGTCCCCGGCTGGGGGAATTCAAGTTCCCACTGCAGGGGATTGATTCTCAAGCCCAAGCTGTCAACAGTTGCCATGTAACCAGCTGGATTCAGGGCTGATCAGAAATTGCATCTTTAAATGTACAAAAAATAAAATAATTATTTTTTAAATTACTGGAATTTTTATAAACTCTTTAGGCACACCTGGCCATTAAGGTGAGGGGTGTTAGTGCTGGAACATGTTCCATTTCAGGCACCCAGTGAGATTACAATTAGTGCAAAGGTTTCTGCTGTTGAGACACTCATTCTATGTCAGGGGTTGTACTACTGTCAGACCTCCATCCATCAGACTGGTCCCAGAGGTTAAACGCCAGTCCGCCACCAATACAAGGACCTCAAACACTGAGCAGACAATCACTGGCAGCTTGTGGTTGCAATTATGCTTCGAGGAAAGACTGAGGGTCCCTTCAACAGAAGATCTGTTTACAAAACCCCCTGGGAGATGCGATGTCTTTACATCGAGTGTTTTCCCTTCCTCTCAAAAATATCTGTGCAAATTTCTAACATATCATCATCTTGCATATTCATTATTATCAGCCTGAGAGAGCAGCGTCCTGTTTGATTAGATTTAGCTTTTGGCCTTTGCTGGGATGCCAGTGTCACTGTCCCCACCCCCCAGGATCCTCAATCTTCATTGGCCAGGGTTTCTGTGGAAGGCCAGGTTTTGGCACCGGTTAGCAGGAATTTGCTTAGTGGTGTTCCCAGAATGCTGCGTCGACAGAGGTTCCCAACGGGAGAGAAGGGAAAAGACGAGGAGAAACAGTCAGGTGACCCAGGTGCCTCGCTAAAATCTTTGGCCCGGAAATACATCCTGCGATTGGCGGGCTCGGGGGAGCCAGGCAGGAAGGAGTCACTCCGGTACTGCCGCAGACTTTGCTGCAGAGTCTCGATGTCATCCGCCAGGAGCGAGATCTGGTGAAAGGCACTGATGAATCCTCCGTTAGTGATCTGCGCCTCAGGGATCCAACGCAAATAACACTGCCTCCAGAGCTGGGCGTGCGCGCTGCTGAGGTACGGCAGGATTAGTCCATGCAGGTCCAAGGGCTTCGAGAACCAGTCTCTGAAGTAGCGCTCCGTGTGACGATCGTGGCTCTCGTTCAACTGCACTAGATCAAGGCTGGGTCTTCGTATGGTCGAGTTCTTGCGCGGAAAGAAGTCGTGCTGGTCACTAAGCTTTCCGTTCTTCATCGTGTACACAGAGTAGATGGAGGACGAGGAATTTTTCTGAAAAGAAATTAGTACAATAAATATGCTGCTTCTGCAGTCTCCATTACTCCCAGCTCAGTAACAGGCAGCGTGCAAAGCTGATGGTCACCCCCTCTCAAATCTGCAGCAATCTCCCTCACAACTTCTCCTGCCTCAGGTCTTGGCTCCTCGAACTTTCACCTCTCGCTTCTCCTGCCCACGTTCTAGACAGTCCTTCCTGCGTTAAAATCAAGACACATTGCACTGCCTTCTCTACCATCCTCTCCACCATCTCAAACTCCTCACCTACACAATCTACAGGCTTTTAAACCCGGGAAGCCCCACCTTGTCTCGACTTCGCATGTATTCCTGCCCTGCGGATCTGGGATCTTTACTCTTCCCCAGATTTTGCAGTAATTGAGCTCCTGGGGTGTCCACTGTCCCCCAATAGCGATCATGTTTTAGCGACAGCTGATTTGAGGCATCCTGAAGAGGCACAGAACACTCACTCTCTCCCCTTCAGAGAGGGAGCAGCCCGGGGTAGGGAACTGATCTCACGGGAGCCTCAGAACAACATTTAAAAGCAGACACACAAACTGCAGTGACGGCTCTCATAAGAATTAGGAGCAGGAGTAGGCTATTCAGCCCCTCGAGCCTGCTCCGCCATTCAATAAGATCACAGCTGATCTTCTACCTGCACTGTCCCCATATCCCTCGATTCTTTTAATATCCAAAAATCTATCGCTCTCTGTCTTGAAACAAAGAAAACAGGAGCAGTAATAGGTCATTCGGCCCTTCGAGCCTGCAGCGCCATTCAATATGATCATGGCTGATTCTCTATCTCAACACCATATTCCCGCTTTTTCCCCATACCCCTTGATGCCTTGAATATACTTAAAGACTGAGCAGCAACAGCCCTCTGGGGTAGAGAATTCCAAAGATTCACCACCCTCTGAGTGAAGATGTTTCTCCTCATCTCAGTCCTAAATGGCCGATCCCTTACCCTGAGTCTTTGCCCTCTCGTTCTAGAGTCCCCAGCCAAGGGAACCAGCCTCTCAGCATTAACCCAGTCAAGCTCCTTAAGAATGTTATATATTTCAATGAGATCACCTCATTCTTCTAAACTCTAGAGAATTATAAGTATCTTCAATCTCTCCTCATCTGCCCCCTGCCCCCCCACCCCCACATCCTAGGAATCGGTCTGATGAACGTTAGTTACTTTCCCTCTAAGGCAAGTATATCCTTCCTTGGGTAAGGAGGCCCAAACTATACACAGTTCTCCAGGTGTGGTCTCACCAAAGCCCTGTATAATTGCAGTAAGACTTCTTTACTCGTATACTTGTAATAAAGGCTAACATACCATTTGTTTTCCTAATTGCTTGCTGTACCTGCATGTTAACTTTCTGTGATTCATGTACAAGGACACCCAGGTCCCTCTGAACACCAACATTTCCAATCTGCCATGTTCTTGCCCACTCACTTAGCTTGGCGTCCTCCTCGCAACTTACCTTTCCAGTATCGAAGTCATTACTAGAGAATGTAAATAGCTGAGGCCCCAGCACTGATCCTTGCGGCACCCCACTAGTTACAGTCTGCCGACCCAAACTGACTCGTTTATTCCTACTCTGTTGTCTGTCCGTTAATCAATTCTCTATCTATGCTAATATATGACCCCCAATCCCATGAGCCCTTATTTGTGTGTAAATGACACCTTAGCGAATGCTTTATGAAAATCCCAATGCATTGCCGCCCACTGGTTCCCTCAGGCTCTCACCTTCGCTCTTTTGAAGGATTTGATGGTCCCATTCTGCACACAGGTCACACTTTTGCCGATGTACAGAGGATTATTGAACAGAGTCAGATCTTTAGCTGTGAACTGCAGCGACCAGTTCCAGACAGTGGGCAATTGCAGAACTTCCCCGTCACACCGCAGGCTCCCGTTACTTGCAAAGTCCTGCAGTTAGTGGGCGAAGGGAATGAGATGTAACAATAACCAAACAGAACATTGCAGACACAATCTTACTGTAGGTTCAGCACGGTTATAAATATCTAATATTCTAATTAACTTAAATCAGCAATATATCCAGATGTTAATTGTCAGGCAGCAGTCGCTAGTCAGGACTTTGCTGCAGTTTCTTTGCATTATATTTTATTATTCACTGAGTGAATGCACCTCCCAGTGTGGTACACTCGATCTGACCAGAGACTCCCAGGAAACCTGGTCAGTGTGTGTGTGTGTGGATACTGGGGAAGGGCAGCATCACCATTCATGGTTCAGTAGCTACTTAGGCAAGGTATTGGAGAGCTCCCAGAATCTGAACCCTGACAGACAGTGCGTTCAGGGGAGGGGCCTGGACTCCGACAGTCGCTGTCTGGTTACACTCACCTGGCTCTGTTGCACCCGCTGGTATTGGCTGTTGAAAAGGAAGGTACCAAACAGGGGGATCCGTGAGCTGTCGTATAACACGGTCAGGTAGGTCTCAGTGAACTCGAAGGCAGCTGGGAATTGCTGCAATAGCTGCCACACACAGTCCAGGAAGAGCAGGAAGAGCGGACACTGAGTGCACAGAGAAACACAGCTTTAACTTTAATACATTCACGACAGAATTAGGACATCACACCACTTCAGCAAGCTACAGTTCGCGTCTAGAACTGCCTCGCTCTCGGTGCTCAACCATCACAAGCACATGTCCTCAGAATATCCATAATCTCACCACAGCGGCCCGATAAACCCCAAAAGACACAACATTTACAGAGAGTTCCCCAACTGAAGCCATGTCAAAATTAATCCCCAGACTCCCCAAAATATCAAAACTAATCCCGGACAGCCCTCAGTCATGGTGTTCCGAGCTTCAGATAACAAGGGAGAGTGGGTGTAATTCTCACCTCGTGTTTCTCAGACTCCCGGAGATGGTTGCAGCGATCCAGAAAGCGGTAACCTGCCACCACCCACTCCTTCTGGATCAGGCTCTGAAATCCCAGTATGGTGCGGAAATGGGGATCGAGCATGACCTGCATGATGGAGGCTGTCACACAGCTCAGGTCCCTTCCTTCCTCCTCTGGTGAAGGAACACAAGGTCGATATGGATAAAAAGGTTCACAGCGAGCACTGAGCTCCATTAAACAGCGGCTGGTTCAGCCCAGCGGAGCGAAAATGCAGTGTGTCTGTGACAAGCAGCTTCTCTCGTTACCGCTAGATACAGACAGTTGCTGCTCCACACTCACTGGCCAGGCTGCACATCCTCACCTACAGCTGCTTTCCTGAAAACTGCTGCGTGTCCCAAACACGAGGGTACTGTGAATGTACATGCTCGTCATTAACCACGTGAAATATTTACTACTCACCCTGGATGATAACAGAAATGTTCTTGCTGTACATCCACTGTGTGAGTTCTGCCGAGTGCTTCAGAAACAGTCTGTGGAGACAGGAAGCCCGCACTGACAGACTGCTCAAAAAACGTTTCATTTAGTCTCCCCCTCTTCTGACGGTGTTAACTCGCGCTGGAATATGAGCCCGGGGGGGCTGGGGGTTCGGGCCCCGGGGGGGTGGAAGCGCTGGGGGTTCGGGCCCCGGGGGGTACAGGCGATCGGGGGTATGGGCCCGGGGAGGTGGGGGTGGTCGTGGGGTATGGGGCCGGGGAGGTGGGGGCGGTCGGGGGTATGGGCCCGGGGGGGGGTACAGGCGGTCGGGGGTTCGGGCCCCGGGGGGTATGGGCGGTCGGGGGTACGGGCCCAGGGGGGGTACAGGCGGTTGGGGGTACGGGCCCAGGGGGGGTACAGGCGGTTGGGGGTTCGGGCCCAGGGGGGGTACAGGCGGTTGGGGGTTCGGGCCCCGGGGGGTACAGGCGGTTGGGGGTTCGGGCCCCGGGGGGTACAGGCGGTCGGGGGTTCGGGCCCTGGGGGGTTCAAGCGGTCGGGAGTACGGGCCCCGGGGGGGTACAGGCGGTTAGGGGTTTGGGCCCAGGGGGGGTACAGGCGGTTAGGGGTTTGGGCCCAGGGGGGGTACAGGCGGTTAGGGGTTTGGGCCCAGGGGGGGTACAGGCGGTTAGGGGTTTGGGCCCAGGGGGGGTACAGGCGGTTAGGGGTTTGGGCCCAGGGGGGGTTCAAGCGGTCGGGGGTACGGGCCCCGGGGGGTACAGGCGGTTGGGGGTTCGGGCCCCGGGGGGTACAGGCGGTTGGGGGTTCGGGCCCCGGGGGGTACAGGCGGTTGGGGGTATGGGCCCTGGGGGGTACAGGCGGTTGGGGGTTCGGGCCCTGGGGGGTACAGGCGGTTGGGGGTATGGGCCCTGGGGGGTACAGGCGGTTGGGGGTATGGGCCCCGGGGGGTACAGGCGGTCGGGGGTTCGGTCCCTGGGGGGTTCAAGCGGTCGGGGGTACGGGCCCCGGGGGGTACAGGCAGTTAGGGGTTTGGGCCCAGGGGGGGTACAGGCGGTTAGGGGTTTGGGCCCAGGGGGGGTTCAAGCGGTCGGGGGTACGGGCCCCGGGGGTACAGGCGGTTGGGGGTTCGGGCCCCGGGGGGTACAGGCGGTTGGGGGTTCGGGCCCCGGGGGGTACAGGCGGTTGGGGGTATGGGCCCTGGGGGGTACAGGCGGTTGGGGGTTCGGGCCCTGGGGGGTACAGGCGGTTGGGGGTATGGGCCCTGGGGGGTACAGGCGGTTGGGGGTATGGGCCCCGGGGGGTACAGGCGGTCGGGGGTTCGGTCCCTGGGGGGTTCAAGCGGTCGGGGGTACGGGCCCCGGGGGGTACAGGCGGTTGGGGGTACGGGCCCCGGGGGGTACAGGCAGTTAGGGGTTTGGGCCCAGGGGGGGGGGTACAGGCGGTTGGGGGTTCGGGCCCGGGGGGGTACAGGCGGTTGGGGGTTCGGGCCCGGGGGGTACAGGCAGTTGGGGTATGGGCCCCAGGGGGTACAGGCGGTTGGGGTATGGGCCCCAGGGGTGCTGATTCGCACAAAACTCACAAACACATTCTCAACATCTTCTCATCTGCTGTAAAGGTCAAAGCAATCTGAGTGACGGGGCTGAGGCAAAGCTTCACGCTGCCTGGACTGACTGTCCCTGGGGATGTGGCGTGTAGTCCTAGCTCAAGTAGTTAATGCTGGATCTATGAGCACTCACAGAGCAGGTAACTGTTTAGGCACAAGATTCACAGGCATCAGGAGAGGTAGAAGTGGAAGTGTTCGATGCTGTGTAGGACATGATGGCTATTGGGACCAGTGCAGGCAACTGATCAAGGAGAGTGTAGGGTGCAAGGTCATCGATCGGAGGAGTTCTGCTTTCCCTCAGGAGATTAAACGGGCAGCAGAGAGTCCACACCAGGTAAGGGAGTTCGGGGTGGGGGCGTGAACAGGGTCAATGGGCCGAATGGTCTTCTCTCTCTCACTTCATGCTTACCTGACGTACTCCAGCCATCGAGTGTTTTCTAACAAGGACAGCCATTTCTCATCTGTTTCTTCAAATAAATCTACAGTGGGACAGATTACATCGTGTAATTACAAGTCATTTACTGTTTAATCGCAAGGCTGGGCAGAGAAGGCAGAGATTAGGGTACAGGGAGCTTGCTGATAATGACACTGCAAGTATCTAACTGAGCTCATTAATCTGCACCGGGTAATTGTAGCCAACGCGCTTTTATATAGCAACTTTAATGTAGAAAAGATCTTCAGCACTTTACTGGGGATAGATAAAAGGAATAAAGGAGCCGCCATGGAACTATGGAGTGAGGTCTGGACAAGGTGACCAAAGGCTTGGTCAGAAAGATTGGCGGGCTTCAGGGGGCGGGGCAGCGGGGAAAGGGGGCGGGGCAGTGGGGCGGGGGCGGGGCAGCAGGGAAGGGGGCGGGGCAACGGGGAGGGGGCACAGGGGGCCTATGTTGCTGTAGGGGGAAGATACAAGACTAGAGAAGGTTGCAGACACAACGCGGGGCAAGGCCATGGAGGGATTGAAGCTGAGGGCAATGATTTTAAATGTAATATTGTGGGGGACAAGGAACCAGTGTCGGTAAATGGGGACAGGGGTGAGCAGGGCAGGTTGTGGAGGACGAGAGTCCATTGGGGAGAAAAGTTCTGAGGACGATGACTATAATCTCCCCCATACCCCCCCTGCCGGACTCCTTACAAAGATACAGTTCCACAGGCACTGCCTCACGTCACAGTGGCCATTGACCCTGAGTGAGCCACGACAGAGTGTGTTGGTGGGGCTTGCAGTCATGGTGGCTCAACCCTGCCCAGCGCCACACCGAGCCCCTCCCCCCCCCCGCACACCCCCCACCCCCAGCCCTGCCCCCCACCCCACACCCAGCCCTGCGCCGCCCCCCACATCCAGCACTGCGCGCCCCCCCCCTCACCCATACCCAGCACTGCGCTCCCCCCCACACCCAGACCTACGCCCCCCCCACACACAGACCTGTGCCCCCCCCCACACACAGACCTGCGCCCCGCCCCCACACCCAGACCTGTGCCCCCCCCCACACCCAGACCTGTGCCCCCCCCACACCCAGACCTGTGCCCCCCCCACACACAGACCTGTGCCCCCCCCCACACACAGACCTGCGCCCCGCCCCCACACCCAGACCTGTGCCCCCCCCCACACCCAGACCTGTGCCCCCCCCCACACCCAGACCTGTGCCCCCCCCACACCCAGACCTGTGCCCCCCCCACACCCAGACCTGCGCCCCGCCCCCACACACAGACCTGCGCCCCCCCCCACACACAGACCTGCGCCCCGCCCCCACACCCAGCACTGCGCCCCCCCCCACACCCAGCACTGCGCCCCCCCCCCACACCCAGCACTGCGCCCCCCCCACACCCAGCACTGCGCCCCCCCCCACACCCAGCACTGCGCCCCGCCCCCACACCCAGCACTGCGCCCCCCCCCACACCCAGCACTGCGCCCCCCCCACACCCAGCACTGCGCCCCGCCCCCACACCCAGCACTGCGCCCCCCCCCACACCCAGCACTGCGCGCCCCCCCCCACACCCAGACCTGTGCCCCGCCCCCACACCCAGACCTGTGCCCCCCCCCACACCCAGACCTGTGCCCCCCCCCACACCCAGACCTGTGCCCCCCCCCCACACCCAGCACTGCGCCCCCCCCACACCCAGCACTGCGCCCCGCCCCCACACCCAGCACTGCGCCCCGCCCCCACACCCAGCACTGCGCCCCGCCCCCACACCCAGCACTGCGCCCCGCCCCCACACCCAGCACTGCCCCCCCCCCCACACCCAGCACTGCCCCCCCCCCCACACCCAGCACTGCGCCCCCCCCCCACACACAGACCTGTGCCCCCCCCCACACCCAGCACTGCGCCCCCCCCCACACCCAGCACTGCGCACCCCCCCCCCACACCCAGCCCCACCCCGCCCTGGCCCACACCCAGCCCCCCCCCCACACCCAGCCCTGCGCGCCCCCCGCCCCCCCCACACCCAGCCCCCCCCCCCACACCCAGCCCCACCCCGCCCTGGCCCACACCCAGCCCCCCCCCCCCACACCCAGCCCTGGCTCACACCCACATTCAGCAGCACGATTCACTGGGGAGCAATGGGCAGCGATGCCGATTTGTTGTTTCCCGCTCCCTTGCCCAGGCACTGAGGCCAACTGGGGGCACTGAGGCCAATGCAGGGGCTTATCAGTTGGGAAAACAAGAGCATTCAACTGAGGCAACATACCTCTAATAATCACAAAGACAAGGAACCACACGGTCCGACAATCAATCCCAAGAATGCCTGGGGTATTGGGTGTGCAATGACACACAGACAAGAATCACAATATTGGGATGACCTGAATCGCATCTCACCATTAATGCACAGCTGCTTGAGTCTGACCAGTGCTGCCTGCACCTCCGCTATACTCGGTAAACTCTTATCCAAATCAGACTTAAACACCTCACTCTTCTCTGGATGGCTCTGAGCAATCGCCTTTAGGATCCTAACAAAAAGGGGAGAAGATTTATTTACACAACACTTAGCTCAAAACTGAGAGCTTGCCTTCATCTTACAAAGAAGGGCATTTTCCGTCACATTTAGACAATGTAAGCGGTGAGCTGAGCAACACATGAGCATTAACATTATTAGCAACTCTGCACCTTCAGGGACTGTACCCCAGGGAGAGTCAGCACCTTCAGGGACTGTACCCCAGGGAGAGTCAGTACCTTCAGGAACTGTACCCCAGGGAGAGTCAGTACCTTCAGGAACTGTACCCCAGGGAGAGTCAGCACCTTCAGGGACTGTACCCCAGGGAGAGTCAGCACCTTCAGGGACTGTACCCCAGGGAGAGTCAGTACCTTCAGGAACTGTACCCCAGGGAGAGTCAGCACCTTCAGGAACTGTACCCCAGGGAGAGTCAGTACCTTCAGGAACTGTACCCCAGGGAGAGTCAGCACCTTCAGGGACTGTACCCCATGGAGAGTCAGCACCTTCAGGGACTGTACCCCAGGGGGAGTCAGCACCTTCAGGGACTGTACCCCAGGGAGAGTCAGCACCTTCAGGGACTGTACCCCGGGGAGAGTCAGCACCTTCAGGGACTGTACCCTAGGGGGAGTCAGCACCTTCAGGGACTGTACCCCGGGAGAGTCAGCACCTTCAGGGACTGTACCCTAGGGGGAGTCAGCACCTTCAGGGACTGTACCCCAGGGGGAGTCAGCACCTTCAGGGACTGTACCCCAGGGAGAGTCAGCACCTTCAGGGACTGTACCCCAGGGAGAGTCAGCACCTTCAGGGACTGTACCCCAGGGAGAGTCAGCACCTTCAGGGACTGTACCCCAGGGAGAGTCAGCACCTTCAGGGACTGTACCCCAGGGAGAGTCAGCACCTTCAGGGACTGTACCCCAGGGAGAGTCAGCACCTTCAGGGACTGTACCCCAGGGAGAGTCAGCACCTTCAGGGACTGTACCCCAGGGAGAGTCAGCACCTTCAGGGACTGTACCCCAGGGGGAGTCTCCTCAGACTCACTCTTATCTACTTACACATTTTGAAATGTTGAAGAGATAGGATTTGCAGCGATATTTTCTCCCTACCTGGTGTCGTGTTTTCTGAGCTGGGTCCCCGGTTTAATGTTGGCCATCCTCACCAGTGCACTGCCAGTCCAATGATGCCAGCACCACATCTACAACACAATCAGATGCAAAGCTAAACCTTCCACTCAAATCACAATCCCTGCTTTTTATAAAAACACGGCACTCCCAAAATTCATTAATTGCACAATGTGCAAACTGCCATCATTTCCAGATGAATAGTTTTACTGTTATGATGAATATTTTGCAAACTACTGAAGGGACGATTCAGGTCGAATCAAATCACAGGCCTCACACCTGTACAGTCACTGTGACCAGAACTGGTCCATCCCAGGCACCCCCCTCCCCCACATCCCCAGGCACCCCCCTCCCCAGGCACCCCCTACCCCCCAGGCACCCCCCCCTCTCCCCCACATCCCCAGGCACCCCCCTCCCCCACATCCCCAGACAACCCCCCCTCCCCCACATCCCCAGACAACCCCCCCTCCCCCACATCCCCAGACAACCCCCCCTCCCCCACATCCCCAGACAACCCCCCCTCCCCCACATCCCCAGACAACCCCCCCTCCCCCACATCCCCAGACAACCCCCCCTCCCCCACATCCCCAGACAACCCCCCCTCCCCCACATCCCCAGACAACCCCCCCTCCCCCACATCCCCAGACAACCCCCCTCCCCCCCTCCCCAGTCAACACCCCCGCCCCCCCTTCCCCAGTGAACCCCCCCTCCCCCACACAACCCCCCCTCCCCAGTCAACCCCCCTCCCCCACATCCCCCCCCCTCCCCCACATCCCCCCCCTCCCCCACATCCCCAGACAACCCCCCCTCCCCCACATCCCCAGACAACCCCCCCTCCCCCACATCCCCAGACAACCCCCCCCTCCCCCTCCCCCCCTCCCCATCATAATCCCCCCTCCCCCCCATAACCCCCCCCTCTCCCCCGGCACCCCCTCCTCTCCCCCACACCCCCAGGCACCCCCCCCTCTCCCCCACATCCCCAGTCAACCCCCCCCTCCCCCCCCTCCCCAGTCAACCCCCCCCTCCCCAGTCAACACCCCCTCCCCCCCTTCCCCAGTGAACCCCCCCTCCCTCACACAACCACCCCCTCCCCAGGCACATCACCTCCCCAGTTAACCCCCCTCCCCCACATCCCCAGTCAACCCCCCTCCCCCACATCCCCAGTCAACCCCCCTCCCCCACATCCCCAGTCAACCCCCCTCCCCCACATCCCCAGTCAACCCCCCCTCCCCCACATCCCCAGTCAACCCCCCCTCCCCCACATCCCCAGACAACCCCCCCTCCCCCACATCCCCAGACAACCCCCCCTCCCCCACATCCCCAGTCAACCCCCCTCCCCCACATCCCCAGTCAACCCCCCCTCCCCCACATCCCCAGTCAACCCCCCCTCCCCCACATCCCCAGACAACCCCCCCTCCCCCACATCCCCAGACAACCCCCCCTCCCCCACATCCCCAGACAACCCCCCCTCCCCCACATCCCCAGACAACCCCCCCTCCCCAGTCAACACCCCCTCCCCCTTCCCCCAGTGAACCCCTCCTCCCCCACACAACCCCCCCCTCCCCAGGCACACCCCCTCCCCAGTCAACCCCCCTCCCCCACATCACCCCCCCCCCACATCCCCAGACAACCCCCCTCCCCCACATCCCCAGACAACCCCCCCTCCCCCCCCTCCCCCACATCCCCAGTCAACCCCCCTCCCTCACACAACCCCCCCTCCCCCACATCCCCAGTCAACCCCCCCTCCCCCACATCCCCAGACAACCCCCCCTCCCCAGTCAACCCCCCTCCCCCACATCCCCAGGCACCTCCCCTCCCCCCCGTCAACCCCCCTCCCCCACATCCCAGGCACCCCCCATCCCCCACATCCCCAGTCAACCCCCCTCCCCCACACAACCCCCCCTCCCCCACATCCCCACTCAACCCCCCCTCCCCCACACAACCCCCCCTCCCCCACAGCCCCACTCAACCCCCCCTCCCCCAGACAACCCCCCCTCCCCCACATCCACAGTCAACCCCCTCCCCCACACAACCCCCCCTCCCCCACATCCCCAGACAACCCCCCCTCCCCCACATCCCCCCCTCCCCCACATCCCCAGACAACCCCCCCTCCCCCACATCCCCAGACAACCCCCACTCCCCCACATCCCCAGACAACCCCCCCTCCCCCACATCCCCAGACAACCCCCCCTCCCCCACATCCCCAGACAACCCCCCCTCCCCCATATCCCCAGTCAACCCCCCTCCCCCACATCCCCAGACAATCCCCCCTCCCCCACATCCCCAGACAACCCCCCCTCCCCCACATCCCCAGACAACCCCCCCCTCCCCCACATCCCCAGTCAACCCCCCTTCCCCACACAACTCCAGTCAACCCCCTCCCCCACACAACCCCCCCTCCCCCAGACAACCCCCCCTCCCCCACATCCCCAGACAACCCCCCTTCCCCCGACAACCCCCCCTCCCCCACATCTCCAGACAACCCCCCCCTCCCCCGACAACCCTCCCTCCTCCACATCCCCAGACAACCCCCCCCTCCTCCACATCCCCAGACAACCCCCCCCTCCTCCACATCCCCAGACAACCCCCCCTCCTCCACATCCCCAGACAATCCCCCCCTCCTCCACATCCCCAGACAACCCCCCCCTCCTCCACATCCCCAGACAACCCCCCCCCTCCTCCACATCCCCAGACAACCCCCCCCTCCTCCACATCCCCAGACAAACCCCCCCCTCCTCCACATCCCCAGACAACCCCCCCTCCTCCACATCCCCAGACAACCCCCCCCTCCTCCACATCCCCAGACAACCCCCCCCTCCTCCACATCCCCAGACAACCCCCCCCTCCTCCACATCCCCAGACAACCCCCCCCTCCTCCACATCCCCAGACAACCCCCCCCTCCTCCACATCCCCAGACAACCCCCCCCTCCTCCACATCCCCAGACAACCCCCCCCTCCTCCACATCCCCAGACAAACCCCCCCTCCTCCACATCCCCAGACAACCCCCCCCTCCTCCACATCCCCAGACAACCCCCCTCTCCTCCACATCCCCAGACAACCCCCCCCTCCTCCACATCCCCAGACAAACCCCCCCCTTCCCCACATCCCCAGACGACTCCCCCCTCCTCCACATCCCCAGACAACCCCCCTCTCCTCCACATCCCCAGACAACCCCCCCCTCCTCCACATCCCCAGACAACCCCCCCCTCCTCCACATCCCCAGACAACCCCCCCCTCCTCCACATCCCCAGACAACCCCCCCCTCCTCCACATCCCCAGACAACCCCCCCCTCCTCCACATCCCCAGACAACCCCCCACTCCTCCACATCCCCAGACAACCCCCCCCTCCTCCACATCCCCAGACAACCCCCCCCTCCTCCACATCCCCAGACAACCCCCCCCTCCTCCACATCCCCAGACAACCCCCCCCTCCTCCACATCCCCAGACAACCCCCCCCTCCTCCACATCCCCAGACAACCCCCCCCTCCTCCACATCCCCAGACAACCCCCCCCTCCTCCACATCCCCAGACAACCCCCCCCTCCTCCACATCCCCAGACAACCCCCCCCTCCTCCACATCCCCAGACAACCCCCCCCTCCTCCACATCCCCAGACAAACCCCCCCTTCCCCACATCCCCAGACAACCCCCCCTCCTCCACATCCCCAGACAACCCCCCCCTCCTCCACATCCCCAGACAACCCCCCTCTCCTCCACATCCCCAGACAACCCCCCCCTCCTCCACATCCCCAGACAAACCCCCCCCTTCCCCACATCCCCAGACAACCCCCCCTCCCCCACATCCCCAGACAACCCCCCCTCCCCCACATCCCCAGACAACCCCCCCTCCCCCACATCCCCAGACAACCCCCCCTCCCCCACATCCCCAGACAACCCCCCCTCCCCCACATCCCCAGACAACCCCCCCTCCCCCACATCCCCAGACAACCCCCCCTCCCCCACATCCCCAGACAACCCCCCCTCCCCCACATCCCCAGACAACCCCCCTCCCCCCCTCCCCAGTCAACACCCCCGCCCCCCCTTCCCCAGTGAACCCCCCCTCCCCCACACAACCCCCCCCTCCCCAGGCACACCCCCTCCCCAGTCAACCCCCCTCCCCCACATCCCCCCCCCTCCCCCACATCCCCCCCCCCTCCCCCACATCCCCAGACAACCCCCCCTCCCCCACATCCCCAGACAACCCCCCCTCCCCCACATCCCCAGACAACCCCCCCTCCCCCACATCCCCAGACAACCCCCCCCTCCCCCTCCTCCCCATCATAATCCCCCCTCCCCCCCATAACCCCCCCCTCTCCCCCGGCACCCCCCTCTCCCCCGGCACCCCCCCCTCTCCCCCACACCCCCAGGCACCCCCCCCTCTCCCCCACATCCCCAGTCAACCCCCCCCTCCCCCCCCTCCCCAGTCAACCCCCCCCTTCCCAGTCAACACCCCCTCCCCCCCTTCCCCAGTGAACCCCCCCTCCCTCACACAACCACCCCCTCCCCAGGCACATCACCTCCCCAGTTAACCCCCCTCCCCCACATCCCCAGTCAACCCCCCTCCCCCACATCCCCAGTCAACCCCCCTCCCCCACATCCCCAGTCAACCCCCCTCCCCCACATCCCCAGTCAACCCCCCCTCCCCCACATCCCCAGACAACCCCCCCTCCCCCACATCCCCAGACAACCCCCCCTCCCCCACATCCCCAGACAACCCCCCCTCCCCCACATCCCCAGACAACCCCCCCTCCCCCACATCCCCAGACAACCCCCCCTCCCCAGTCAACACCCCCTCCCCCTTCCCCCAGTGAACCCCTCCTCCCCCACACAACCCCCCCCTCCCCAGGCACACCCCCTCCCCAGTCAACCCCCCCTCCCCCACATCACCCCCCCTCCCCCACATCCCCAGACAACCCCCCTCCCCCACATCCCCAGACAACCCCCCCTCCCCCCCCTCCCCCACATCCCCAGTCAACCCCCCTCCCTCACACAACCCCCCCTCCCCCACATCCCCAGTCAACCCCCCCTCCCCCACATCCCCAGACAACCCCCCCTCCCCAGTCAACCCCCCTCCCCCACATCCCCAGGCACCTCCCCTCCCCCCCGTCAACCCCCCTCCCCCACATCCCAGGCACCCCCCATCCCCCACATCCCCAGTCAACCCCCCTCCCCCACACAACCCCCCCTCCCCCACATCCCCACTCAACCCCCCCTCCCCCACACAACCCCCCCTCCCCCACAGCCCCACTCAACCCCCCCTCCCCCAGACAACCCCCCCTCCCCCACATCCACAGTCAACCCCCTCCCCCACACAACCCCCCCTCCCCCACATCCCCAGACAACCCCCCCTCCCCCACATCCCCCCCTCCCCCACATCCCCAGACAACCCCCCCTCCCCCACATCCCCAGACAACCCCCCCTCCCCCACATCCCCAGACAACCCCCCCTCCCCCACATCCCCAGACAACCCCCCCTCCCCCACATCCCCAGACAACCCCCCCTCCCCCATATCCCCAGTCAACCCCCCTCCCCCACATCCCCAGACAATCCCCCCTCCCCCACATCCCCAGACAACCCCCCCTCCCCCACATCCCCAGACAACCCCCCCCTCCCCCACATCCCCAGTCAACCCCCCTTCCCCACACAACTCCAGTCAACCCCCCTCCCCCACACAACCCCCCCTCCCCCAGTCAACCCCCCTCCCCCACACAACCCCCCCTCCCCCACATCCCCAGACAACCCCCCTTCCCCCGACAACCCCCCCTCCCCCACATCTCCAGACAACCCCCCCCTCCCCCGACAACCCTCCCTCCTCCACATCCCCAGACAACCCCCCCCTCCTCCACATCCCCAGACAACCCCCCCTCCTCCACATCCCCAGACAATCCCCCCCTCCTCCACATCCCCAGACAACCCCCCCTCCTCCACATCCCCAGACAACCCCCCCCTCCTCCACATCCCCAGACAACCCCCCCTCCTCCACATCCCCAGACAACCCCCCCCTCCTCCACATCCCCAGACAACCCCCCTCTCCTCCACATCCCCAGACAACCCCCCCCTCCTCCACATCCCCAGACAAACCCCCCCCTTCCCCACATCCCCAGACGACTCCCCCCTCCTCCACATCCCCAGACAACCCCCCTCTCCTCCACATCCCCAGACAACCCCCCCCTCCTCCACATCCCCAGACAACCCCCCCCTCCTCCACATCCCCAGACAACCCCCCCCCTCCTCCACATCCCCAGACAACCCCCCCCTCCTCCACATCCCCAGACAACCCCCCCCTCCTCCACATCCCCAGACAACCCCCCCCTCCTCCACATCCCCAGACAACCCCCCCCTCCTCCACATCCCCAGACAACCCCCCCCTCCTCCACATCCCCAGACAACCCCCCCCTCCTCCACATCCCCAGACAACCCCCCCCTCCTCCACATCCCCAGACAACCCCCCCCTCCTCCACATCCCCAGACAACCCCCCCTTCCCCACATCCCCAGACAACCCCCCCTCCTCCACATCCCCAGACAACCCCCCCCTCCTCCACATCCCCAGACAACCCCCCTCTCCTCCACATCCCCAGACAACCCCCCCCTCCTCCACATCCCCAGACAAACCCCCCCCTTCCCCACATCCCCAGACGACCCCCCCCTCCTCCACATCCCCAGACAACCCCCCTCTCCTCCACATCCCCAGACAACCCCCCCCTCCTCCACATCCCCAGACAACCCCCCCCTCCTCCACATCCCCAGACAACCCCCCCCCTCCTCCACATCCCCAGACAACCCCCCCCTCCTCCACATCCCCAGACAACCCCCCCCTCCTCCACATCCCCAGACAACCCCCCCCTCCTCCACATCCCCAGACAACCCCCCCCTCCTCCACATCCCCAGACAACCCCCCCCTCCTCCACATCCCCAGACAACCCCCCCCTCCTCCACATCCCCAGACAAACCCCCCCTTCCCCACATCCCCAGACAACCCCCCCTCCTCCACATCCCCAGACAACCCCCCCTCCTCCACATCCCCAGACAACCCCCCTCTCCTCCACATCCCCAGACAACCCCCCCCTCCTCCACATCCCCAGACAAACCCCCCCCCTTCCCCACATCCCCAGACGACCCCCCCTCCTCCACATCCCCAGACAACCCCCCCCCTCCTCCACATCCCCAGACAACCCCCCCCCTCCTCCACATCCCCAGACAACCCCCCCCCCTCCACATCCCCAGACAACCCCCCCCCCTCCACATCCCCAGACAACCCCCCCCCCTCCACATCCCCAGACAACCCCCCCCTCCTCCACATCCCCAGACAACCCCCCTCTCCTCCACATCCCCAGACAACCCCCCCCTCCTCCACATCCCCAGACAAACCCCCCCCTTCCCCACATCCTCAGACAACACCCCCCTCCCCCACATCCCCAGACAACCCCCCCCCTCCTCCACATCCCCAGACAACCCCCCCTCCCCCACATCCCCAGACAACCCTGATGTACTGAGTGGCTGTGCCTGACTGTGTTTTCTCAGCAGTCGGACTGGTTTCTGCCCAGTGACAGTGATACTTTTAATCCGAATCTCGATAGTCTCTCAGACTGATCGATACACATATTGACCTGCAGTGTAATTGAGTTACTTCCTTGCCCTGGTACATTCTGCTGTGTTCAGTACTTTCTTTCGCAATAGTAACTCAAATACAGCTCGTAGAACCAAGGTGCAGGGAACTTGTGCTGCTGTTCCGGGCAAACTCACACCCAGGCCCTAAAACCATCCAGGCCAACGCCACTGGGTGCTGCACACAGCACAACTGGAGGGCTGGATTCAACCCAAGTGTTTAAATCTTTGTGGAGTCCTGTTCACTAACTTCCAACCTAAGGCGTGTGGCCTGTGATTCCCGAGCCGCACTCACGGGAATTCGAGCACCGTTGAACGAAGGAGCCAACTGTTTCAAGTCTTCATCTGCCAGGGAAGCTGGAACGACAAAGTATTCTGGAAGGCTGCAAACCACCACAGAACAAACAGATAAAGCTTCTCTCATTAAAACACGTACCTTTAAACTCTAAATACAGACATAGCTGCCCCCCCACCCCCCAGCTCTCCCCTACCCACCTACCCCGGCTCTCTCTCTCCCTCTCTCCCCCCCACCCCCACTCTCTCTTTCCCCCTGGCTTCCCACCTACCCCCTGGCTTCACCCACTCCTCCCCCCACCTGGCTATCCCCACTGGCCCCCCCATTTTGCCCCCACCCCGGGTCCCAGCTCCTCGCTTACTGTGTATTTAGATATCTGAATCACTTGCAATCAAATCCAATCATGTTACACACTGCTGCATGTTTCCAAGTCACAGTCAATATCTCAGAGGGTTTTCCTACCTGGTGGAAGTGGTGTAGTGTTCATTGACAGAACAAACTCTCCACTCCGATGCCCCCGTCCGCTTTATCTCCCGGTCCCAGTCCGAGTAAGTCTCAAACAGCGGAGTCTGCAAACTGTCTGCTCCCGGCTCTGCTCCATTCACTCTGTCAACTGAGAGCAAGAAGGGCACGGCTTAGAGATCCGATTGTACAATCCATCGCATAACTACATCGGATTACACGGGATATACGGCACAGAAACAGGCCATTGGGCCCAACCAAGCCATGCCGAGTTTATACTCCACTCGCGCCTCCTCCTGTTTTTCCCCATCTAAATCTATCGGCATAACCCTCCATTCCCTTCTCTCTCAAATGCTTATCTAGCCTCCCCTTAAATGCATCTATTCTATTCGCCTCGACCCCTCCCTGTGGCAGCGAGTTCCACATTCTCACCGCTCTCTGGGTAAAGAGGTTTCTCCTGAATTCCCCATTGGATTTCTTGGTGACTATCTTATATTGATGGCCTCTAGTTATGCTCTTCCCCACAAGTGGAAACATTCTCTCTGTATCCACTCGATCAAAACCTTTCATCATTTTAAAGCCCTCTATTAGGTCACCCCTCAGCCTTCTCTTTTCAAGAGAAAAGAGACCCAGCTGTTCATCCTTTCCTGATATGTATACCTTCACATTTTAGAAGTCTGCGATTGTAATCGAGCATCGATTCGGGGCCACGCGAACCCCCGACCAGTGCCACAGTTTTATGGCAAATTTCCTGTTGACGGGAATTATTTTTTGGTTGCAATTTTCCTTCCTCAACTCCAGAAGGGGCCAAATCCTAATACGACCCAGGTCCAGTGACTCGAGTCACAGTGGCCCCACAATCCAGTTCTCACCCAACATTCCCAGGCACACAATCCTAAGGGGGGGCACTGACAGAGATCAGGATCAGCAGCCCTGGCTGAATCACCCACCAGAGGCACCGAGGCTAACTGCAACCCTATAGCTGAGGACAGCAGACACAGCAGAGCCTGGCCGTGCTGCTCCGCACAGCTCCGTCACACAGAGCCTGGCCATGCGGCTCCGCACAGCTCCGTCACACAGAGCCTGGCCATGCTGCTCCGCACAGCTCCGTCACACAGCACAGAGCCTGGCCATGCGGCTCCGCACAGCTCCATCACTCGCTGCCTTTACGAGTGTCGAGAAGCCTCTCGGAAACGTCACTCACTCACCGACTGTTAATGTCAAGCACAATCTATTCGACAGAAGATGTGACTGATCAGGACAGATAAACTTACACAGCCCAGGAACAAACCCCGCTGCAGCTCAGCCAGTAACTGTGTCTGCTGCCTTACCTGAATTCTGGCACTGCTCCCTGGCATATGCAAACCCAAACAGCAGCTGGAGATCTTTAGGCTGAGAGTAATGTGCAATCACAAGGCAGATCTGGAACAAAGCGGGAATCCAGTGTTAAGGGCAGGCTGCAGGAACGGCACCAACAGCTGAACTATGACCGCTGCTTGTCACCCGACCAGTGGGGTTGTGAGTCCAAAACTTCAGAGTGGCCCAAATTCTTTTGGCAACTTGCCATGTTGGCAGCAGTCTCCCAACCTGCCAAAAGGGCAGCACATCCGTCCTACACACCACATCCAGTCCTGACCACACTGCTGATCCCCAAGAGGCTGCCCTCTATCGGGGTCTCCTCCTTGTCCAGTGACCTGCGTGTCCTAACTCGCACCAAGTCCCGTTCACCTAGCACGCCCTGTGCTCGCTGACCTCCAATGGCTCCCAATCCGGCAACACCTCAATTTAAAAATTATCAGCTGTGTTTTCAATTCCATCCATGTCCTCGTCCCTCCCTCCACCTATAACCTCCACCAGCCCCGAGATCTCTGCGCTCCTCCAATTCTGGCCTGTTGTGAATCCCCCCAATTTCCATCGCTCCACCATTGGTGGCCGTGCCTTCAGCTGCCTGGGCCCCAAGCTCTGGAACTCCCTCCCTAAACCTCTCCACCTCTCACTCTTTCTTTAACATGCTCCTTAAAAACTTTGACAAAGTTTTTGATCACCTTTCCCAATATCTCCTTTGAGGCTCGGTGTTAAATTTTGTTTGCTAATCGCTCCTGTGAAGCACCTTGGGATATTTTACTATGTTAAAAGCTGCCGGGACAGCCAGCGTGTAGGTCCCAGGCTGCTCCCTCACCATCACTTCTATTCAAATGGTCGGGATTCTGAAGCTCTCCCTGCCCCGATCTCCAGCTTTTACAACCAGTCCTCGACAATTCTCCAAGGGGTTTGATCCCAACGCAATCCCCCTGCCTGCAAATTCAGCATACAGCACAGGAAGCTATGCGACCCATATGAATGTGCCGCTCCTTGGTAGAGCTAGGCTAGTCCATAACCGCACAGGATTCCAGCTGGACAATTTTATACAACTGGGGATTATCTGGGCTGAATTGTGTCAAGCACCTCCAGTGGCCAGAGGCTGAATTTGAGGTTGTAAATATTTACTCCAACTTATCAATAGAAGATAGCCTGGAGAGCCAAAATAACTCGTCATGCTCAGTGGGAACCAGGAATGTGTCCAACCCGTTGGGCGTCGTCACCAGATGGTGCTGCCTCTCGGAGACATCGGCAGGCCTCAGGCACATCACATTCCAACAGTACTTCACTGGTTGCAAAGTGCTTTGGGACGTCCTGAGGTTGTGAAAGGAGCTATACAAATGCATGTTTTTCTTTTCTCTTTTCTAGCCATTGGACAGTGGGCGACGGCAGGACATTCAACCATGGGGGTATCAGAGGGACACCCAATCCCCCCACGGGAACTTTCCAGCGGGGATCAGGGCTCGGGGGTCGCGGGGACGGGGGAGGAAATCCGGCTGGTTTTATTTCCCTCCTGCCTTAGGTACTGAGGCCAACTGAAGCAGCTCCTGCTCAGAGCACCTGAGATTTAATGAAACGTTACATTTCCACAGTGCTCCAGCGAATATCCGACACAGGAGAATTCAGCAAACACTGGAGAAAAGCTGCCTTTCAGTGAGTGTTTGTATTTACACTGGACTTGGAGAACCTTCTACACAATGACAGACATGTGAGGGAGGACCACAATTCACAGCCTGTAAGTGTAGTAAATAATGAAAGTGCCCCTGGGGAAGAGACCGCTGCACACAGAGTGTTCTATGCACAGCACGCAATCATTCCTGACCTGCTCCCAGGCCCTTTCAGTTTTATTGTACACACAGTACAATCACTGCCATTCATCCAGAGAGCAGCCATACATCTCAGACAGGACGTCTGTGTCACGTGCGAGCTCTCCCTTTCCACTCCTGTCATTTCCTTCATGTAATCAGTCTGTCTGTACACAGTACCCAGACCCACACTGGGCCCAATACACCCGGGGACACTTTACCCAGACCCACACTGGGCCCAATACACCCGGGGACACTTTACCCAGACCCACACTGGGCCCAATACACCCGGGGACACTTTACCCAGACCCACACTGGGCCCAATACACCCGGGGACACTTTACCCAGACCCACACTGGGCCCAATACACCCGGGGACACTTTACCCAGACCCACACTGGGCCCAATACACCCGGGGACACTTTACCCAGACCCACACTGGGCCCAATACACCCGGGGACACTTTACCCAGACCCACACTGGGCCCAATACACCCGGGGACACTTTACCCAGACCCACACTGGGCCCAATACACCCGGGGACACTTTACCCAGACCCACACTGGGCCCAATACACCCGGGGACACTTTACCCAGACCCACACTGGGCCCATCACACCCGAGGACACTTTACCCAGACCCACACTGGGCCCATCACACCCAGGGACACATTACCCAGACCCACACTGGGCCCATCACACCCGGGGACACATTACCCAGACCCACACTGGGCCCATCACACCCGGGGACACATTACCCAGACCCACACTGGGCCCATCACACCCGGGGACACTTTACACAGACCCACACTGGGCCCATCACACACGGGGACACTTTACACAGACCCACACTGGGCCCATCACACACGGGGACACTTTACACAGACCCACACTGGGCCCATCACACACGGGGACACTTTACCCAGACCCACACTGGGCCCATCATCCCCAGGGACACTATACTCAGACCCTCACTGGGCCCATCATCCCCGGGGACACTATACTCAGACCCTCACTGGGCCAATCATCCCCGGGGACACTATACCCTGGCCACACTGGACCATCACATCCGGGGACACTTTACTCAGACCCACACTGGTCCAACACACCCGGGGACACTTTACGCAGACCCACACTGGTCCATCACACCCGGGGACACTTTACACAGACCCACACTGGACCATCACACCCGGGGACACTTTACTCAGACCCACACTGGGCCATCACACCCGGGGACACTTTACTCAGACCCACACTGGGCCATCACACCCGGGGACACTGTTCACCTTTCTGGCAGCTTCTGGAACAGACTCATCGAAGCGGAATCGAATGATGCGGAAATCCTTGCAGTAAATGATCAGCTCAGTGGGTTTAAACTTCAGGTACTGGTTGGGTCCCAGAACCTTCCTCTTCTTCCTCGCATCGTTCACTGGACAAAGGAAAGCACAACAGTTAACCCAGCCGTGGTCACAAACATGCTCCCTCTTATCATCTCTGCCATAGCAAGACAGACACAAACAGTGAAAAGCACATGCGTGTTACACGCCCACATTTGCATGCCGCACACGCACGTGTTGGGGAACTACGCCGTTAATTAAGCATCGCCTCCTTTCGGAATCTGTGCTCATTTCACAAGTCTGTCTCCAATTCTTTTTTTAGTAACTTTTCATAGTTCAGCCTGTCTGCTTTTGCTGAAGCTGCCATTTCCCCCATTCCTTGCCAGCCTACTTGCATGAAATTATCTTCTTAGCTCTTGAGATACAAGGCCCAGGGCATCAATCTATCTTCAAACACCAGCTTTGAAGACTCTGTGGCTGGAGTTTCCCGGCATGTAATTAACAACCTATCCAAATGTGTTCAGCGGACTGTGGGCGATCCCTTTACCCCAAATATTCGGCATTGTACAGACAAACCCCTGCCCCAGTGACAGAACGTTGGGGCCCTCCAGGACACTGACTGAAGCCAAAAGTCAAGGTCCGCACACATCGCTACCAGGCAAGCTTACCATTGCCTCACAGCCCTGTGTGGTACTGAGCCACACACACTGGAATATTTATCCACTTCCCTTTAAAAAGATTGTTGGTTCCGTCTCCATCGTTATTCCTGGCAGGACATTCGATGTCCTGACCTGTTTATGTTGAGTGAGCGGAGCCCAGGAAGGCAGGATCAGCAACTACGACTAGCCTGTGTCCCTGGGATAAGGAGAAGCACAAAATATCACCCAAGGTGTGTGGCTGTTGGACGAGGTGCAATAACCCGTCTTGGCCAAATTGCTTGCCGACACTCACTCTGGGCTCCATGTAGAATGGCTGCGTGGGGGGGGGGGGGGGGGGGGGGGGGGGGGGAGGGCAACAACGGGGGACGATGGCTCCCACTGGGTGCAGTGTAGAGGGGGTGTGGCCTCCGCTGTAGGGTAACATTATAGAGAGGAATAGCAGGAGCCGGCTGGCACAGATTAAAAAGGCCCCAAGCCTCCTTTAATGGGAGGTCCGACCAATCCCATTCCTTCAATTTACAACAACCTTGTCAATTATCCGTCTGCAGATTAACCACAGACTGAACATCAGAGGGACAAGTAGGCTTCACGTACATTCAGGAGAAAGATTTATTGTTTACTGTGCACTGATGACATTTGATCCAGGATGGAGCCAGGAGCAGTCCGAGCGAGGTGCAGCTGGTTTGTTATTAGTGTATAAACTAAAATAGGTCCAAGACATGGCACTTCCACTGAATATTCAGCCCCCTCCCCCTCCCTCCCCTGCAGCATTGAAGAAAGCTTCCAAAAGATTGTGAAATGCCAGATTTAAATCACATTTTATGCACTGAAATTTAGCCAAATGATGAAATTTATTTTTAAACTTTGAAAAACTAAATAAAATCAGATTGAGAACTCCAGGTGAAAGGGTCATAACCCAGAGTGTAGGACAGGACCAAGGGTGAAGGGTCATGACCCAGAGTGTAGGACAGGACCAAGGGTGAAGGGTCATGACCCAGAGTGTAGGACAGGACCAAGAGTGAAGGGTCATGACCCAGAGTGTAGGACAGGACCAAGGGTGAAGGGTCATGACCCAGAGTGTAGGACAGGATCAAGGGTGAAGGGTCATGACCCAGAGTGTAGGACAGGAAGGAGGTTCAGAGTCAGAGAGACAAGGTATGTCTGGAGGAAATGGTTCGGTGACACCATGTTTGGCTTTTTAAAGCCGTCAGATTGTGGGAGGAAGGGAAGTCTGAGGGAAGTTCTGGGACTGAGTGAGACTTTATTTCAAGAGAGAGAGGATGTATTGATGAGGAAGAGTGTATAAACCACATAAACAAGATAGGGAAGTTCAGCAGGGACAGCCTAATTGCAAAATAAAGCCTGGAGAGAGCGAGACATTCTCAGTAACAGACTTCGAACGTGAACACAAAGCACAGCTTGGGGGATTTAAACAAGCTGCACTCTCCCTGTGGCTGTTGGTAATTCCCCACCCGGTGTGGCACTGAGAGAGACAGATCGAGAAACGCCCAGATTCCATTGCATTGGTGTGGAACTGTAAAGGAAGATAAATTCAGGAATATTACAGGCATAATGAGGGAGCTCAGAATACGGAATCTTTCATAAGCCGCTGCTCATGTTAGGAGGACACCCGCCCCTCCCCCGGTAATCAGACAGTTTCTGGTAAGGAGACTCAAACACTGAAAATCACCAGCCTGAGATCAATCTACAACCCAACCTCCTTCATTTATACCTCACAGGAGAAAGGGAAATCAGAAACAAACCGCAACTCAGTCACAGTCTGTAAAGATAATGTTTATGATCCAGATCTGAAACGTTAATCTCGCTTCCTTCTTTTCAAATGCTGCTTTCCAGCATTTTCTGTTTTTATTTTAGACTTTTAGCATTGGCAACTTTCAATTTAGCAAAGCAGTGAAAGGCCAGGTATTGGTGTGTGTGAGAAATGGTCGATGATCAGAGATCGCCATACCTGCGACCACCTGTTCCACACACGTCAGAGAGATGTCATGCTCCTCCAACAGCAGGTTTCTGTACTGAAATTTCTGTGGTTGAACAGGAGAAGGACAATTAGTAAGAATTTGGGTATCTTTACTTTGTTTTGCACCTTAAGAGTGCGGATATGATAATATAGTCCTACGAGACAGTTGGGGTGCAGGTTTACAGTCGGTATCTACACCCCCGGGCACTGTGGCAGCACTCACTAACGGAAGCAGAATGAAACATGCAACCTGTAACTGCAGTGGGAGAAAGGATGTTGTAAAACTAAAATCCCAGTGTTATCCCACGTGATCCGGATACTGAAACACGGGTTGGAAGTCACCTCCCAACTCTAACCTACCTGCACACTAAGGGTAATCTGCCCACATATCTTCAGCACACCATTCTGAGGTACTTGCTAATAGCTAATTAAAATGCATTTATATAAAACATGTTTCCAAAACAAATAATAGGAGATTTTCCTGTATTAAATGATCTTTGGGATTTTTTCCTGCATATTCGGGTCACTCTCACTTCACTGCCTGTGGCTGATGACAGATGGAATGAGTCACTGCCAGACCCAAATCTCCATTATATCACCCTGTTTGGCCACATGCTTCCGCCCACACAACCTTTCCACTTTTAATCTTAATACACTCTGATGAATGGGGCAGTGATTAGGGACACCCCAAGTACAGCAGACAGCTTTCTTAAGACCTTGTCTGGAAAGGGCAATAAAATGTATCCACTCCCCCACTCCGCGTTACCCGGTATATCACTCCCCTCATTAGATCATTTTATACATTTGGACTATCCACTGAGTCACCTGTCCCTCCTGCCCCCTACAATCTCCCATCACTCACATCCTCAGCTCCTTCCAAACCTTACACTGCCTATCTTCCCTCCCATCCCTACACTCCCTCAACAGTCTCATCTCTTCCAAGAACCCCCTCCAGCCACTCCTTCAATCCCTGCTCTTAGCCGGCCACCTTCTTGGCCCCAGTCTTCTTTGAACACCATGGACCTCTCCCATAGTCAGACATTGGTCCCAGGCCTTTCACAATGACAGTCATCCACTCTCTTCTGAAAAAGCCCAACCTCAACCTATCTTCTGAAACTACGATTGAAACTCCAACCTGCCCTCTGCTCTCCAAGATCCTTGAATGTAGTTGCTACCCAACTATGGCCTCACATCTCTAACCACTCCAGGTTCAAGTCCCTCCATGCCCAAATGCATCATGATCATAGGCAGTTCCTCGAAATCGAGGAAGACTTGCTTCTACTCTAATCTGAAGAAGGACGTTCTTGCTGTTG
The DNA here is from genome assembly GCF_044704955.1 of Pristiophorus japonicus. Classification (NCBI taxonomy): domain Eukaryota; kingdom Metazoa; phylum Chordata; class Chondrichthyes; family Pristiophoridae; genus Pristiophorus; species Pristiophorus japonicus. Next base: position 62,529,918 of record NC_091997.1, read on the forward strand.
AGGGAGTGCAGCGAAGGTTCACCAGACTGATTCCAGGGATGGCGGGACTGTCATATGAGGAGAGACTGGATCAACTGGGCCTTTATTCACTGGAGTTTAGAAGGATGAGAGGGGATCGCATAGAAACTATTAAGATTCTGACGGGACTGGACAGGTTAGATGTGGGAAGAATGTTCCCGATGTTGGGGAAGTCCAGAACCAGGGGACATAGTCTTAGGATAAGGGGTAAGCCATTTAGGACTGAGATGAGGAGAAACTTCTTGTTAACCTGTGGAATTCCCTGCCGCAGAGAGTTGTTGATGCCAGTTCATTGAATATATTCCAGAGGGAGTTAGATATGGCCCTTATGGCTAAGGGGATCAAGAGGTATGGAGAAAAGCAGGAAAGGGGTACTGAGGTGAAAGATCAGCCATGATCTTATTGAATGGCGGTGCAGGCTCGAAGGGCCAACTCCTGCACCTATTTTCTATGTTTCTATGTTTCTTAGGTGACTGTACAGTCCAATATGGGAATTACAGTCCCTGTCACAGGTGGGACAGACAGTCGTTGAAGGAAAGGGGAGGGTGGTACTGGTTTGCCGCACCCTCTTTCCGCTGCCTGCACTTGTTTTCTGCATGCTCTCGGCGATGAGACTCGAGGTGCTCAGCGCCCTCCCAGATGCACTTCCTCCACTTAGGGCGTTCTTTGGCCAGGGACTCCCAGGTGTCGGTGGGGATGTTGTATTTTATCACGGAGGTTTTGAGGGCGTCTTTGAAACATTTTCTCTGCCTACCTGGGGCTCGCTTGCCGTGTAAGAGTTCCGAGTAGAGCGCTTGCTTTGGGAGTCTTGTGTCAGGCATGCAGGCGATGTGGCCCACCCAACAGAGCTGGTCGAGTGTGGTCAGTGCTTTGATGCTGGGGATGTTGGCCTGCTCGAGGACACCAACGTTGGTGCGTCTGTCCTCCCAGAGGATTTGCAGGATCTTGCGGAGACATCGTTGGTGGTATTTCTCCAGCGATTTGACCACAGAGCAGATCACCAATGGCCTCCTCCGTGAGTGTGACCATGGTCTGTTGTCCATCAGGTTTTCTGTGCCTTTGAAGACTGATTTCAAAACCCCTGTCCATGCTTTCAAATTCCTTCATGGCCCTGAGCCACCCAACAGGAAACCTTTAGCCATACTGAACATGCCCCCTCTGCCCCTCGAAGTCTGGATTATTGCTAGTTCCAGCAGCCCCTGCACCTTTACTACAGACCCATCTTTCAGTGACTACACCCCACCTCCACAACACCTCGGACTTCTTCTCTATGTCTTCAAAAGCCTTCTCCTCATACCAAATATCCTTCACGTTCTGCTAGTGTCTACCTCTCTGTTTTGTCCGATGCTGTAAGACATGGTTATGTAAAGAGGATCGTGCTGGTGTAAGCGGCTGAGGTCTTTACAAATAGCAGCAAAGCAACAGTGAGCAGGGGAACAGGGTCAATGGGCCAGAGAAGCAGAGGTTTCAGTCCCTCTAGGCCCAGATGTTCCTTGGTAAGTATTTTCTAACTCCCCCAGGAAAGCAAATCCCGATAAGAGAGCACAACTTTCCCTGACCGTTTTCCTCGACCAGTCATCTGGCAAGCGTAATCCACGCATCCACAGCTTGTTGGACGCAATTCAGTAGAATGGAGACACTGCTGTGGAGCAGAGTGGGTGCGGGAGTGGCAGGAGCTTCATACACATGGAGGTATAGCAAACATCTACTCGTTTTGTAGCGTAGGCTGCTGTGCTGACTTCGATCACTTTATCTACCTGATCCATTTCCTTGGCATCCGATGCCCAGTATCACTGAAACCAGTGAAAACATTCCCCTCTTCTCTATATAATGTAACACTAACTCCAGCTTGGCGCAATGGGCCCAATGGCCTCCAAGAATCACAACAACTTGTATTTATATAGCGCCTTTAACATAGTGAAACGTCCCAAGGCGCTTCACAGGAGTATTGAGATAAAAAATTGGACGGCAAGCCGCATAAGGTGAAATTACGGCAGATGACCAAAAGCTTGGTCAAAGAGGTAGGTTTTAAGGAGTGTCTTGAAGGAGGAAAGAAAGGTGGAGAGGTTTAGGGAGGGAGTTCCAGCGCTTACGGCCTAAGCAACAGAAGGTACAGCCACCAATGGTAAGCAATTATAATCAGGGATACTCAAGGGGGCAGAATTAGAGGAGTGAAGGCATCTCAGGCGGTTGTGGGGTTGGAGGAGATTAGAGACAGGGAGGGGTGAGGCCATGGAGGGATTTGAAAATCACACGGCGCAGGAGGAGGCCATTCAGCCTATGCCGGCTCTTTGAAAGAGCTATCTAGCTGGGCCCACTCCCCCCTGCTCTTTCCCTATAACCCTGCAAATATTTCCTTTTCAAATATATATCCAATTCAGTAGGCCCTGAGGCCGGCCAGTCATTGAGGCGAGTTGGTAAGTAGCTCTCTTTTCTCTATTTCTTTTTAAGTAGATTTTAAACTAGATAATGCTAACTAGAGGGATGACAATGCAGCTCAGCCCCGTGGAGAAGAGGGAAAGTGGGTGACCACCAGACGTAGTAAGTGTGCCAGGCAGGTAGAACAGGAGTCCCCTCCCAGTGAGTCCATCTCGCTTTCCAACCGATATTCAATTCGGAGTATCGGTGAGGGCGATGGTGCCTTGGGGAGTGCAGCCAGAGCCAATTCCAAGACACCACGGGTGGCTCAGCTGCACAGGGGGAGGGACGAAGAACAAAAGAGCTCTAGAGATCGGGGATTCTATAGTTAGGGGAACAGACAGGCCTTTCTGCGGCCGTAGACGTGACTCCCGAATGGTTTTGTGCCTCCCTGGTGCCAGGGTCAAGAATGTCACAGAGCGGATGCAGGGCATCCTGGGGGGGGGGGGGGGGGGGAGGGTAAACAGCTCGAGGTCGTGGTCCATATCGGGACCATCGACATAGGTAAAATAAGGGATGAGGTCCTACAGGAAAAATTCAGGGAGCTAGGAAGAAAATTAAAGGGTAGGACCTCAAAGGTAGTAATCTCCGGGTTACTCCCGGTGCCACGTGTAATGAGTACAAGAATAGAAGGATAGAGAGGATGAACACATGGCTGGAAAATTGGTGCAGGAGGGAGGGCTTTAAATTCTTCAGGCATTGGGACCGCTTCTGGGGGAGATGGGACCTGCACAAACCGGACAGGTTGCACCTCAACAGCACCGGGACCAATATCCTCGCGGGGAGCTTTGCTCGTGCTGTTGGGGAGAGTTTAAATTAGCTTGTCAGGGGGCTGGGAGCCGGAGAACGAATTCAAAAGCGAAGGAAGTAAAACAGAAGTTGGATAGCAAGAATCTAGAAAGCGAATCTGTGAGGCAGAGGAAACAGGGCTTAGTATGTAGTAACCAAGGAGATCTTCCTGTACTGAATGGAAAATACTTTAATGCAAGGAGTATAACGAATAAGGCGGATGAGCTAAGAGCACAGGTAGACACTTGGGAGTATGACATTATAGCCATTTCAGAGACATGGCTGAAAGAGGGGCAGGTTTTAATATTCCTGGCTACAGGATTTTTAGACAAGATAGAGAGGGGGGTAAAAAAAGTGTGGGGGGGGGGGGTTGTCGCGGTTAAAGAAACTGATTAAAGAAACTATTACAGCGGTGAGGGAGGGATGATATGTTAGAGGGATCATTAACTGAGGCCATATGGGTCGAATTGAAAAATAAAAAAGGGGCGATCAGTAATAGTAGGGGATTTTAACTATCCAAATATTGATTGGAACAAATGAAGTGTGAAGGGTATAGAGGGTGCGGAATTCTTGAAATACATTCAAGAGAACTTTTTCAGTCAGTATGTAGCAAGCCCAACACGAGAGGGGGCGGTCTTGGATTTAGTTTTGGGGAATGAAGCTGGGCAGGTTGAAGGGGTATTGGGGGGGAGCATTTGGGTGCCAGTGACCATAATTCAGTCAGATTCAAGTTGGTTATGGATAAAGACAAGAATAGGCCTGGAATAAAGTTCTGAACTGGGGAAAAGCTAATTTTGCTAAGTTAAGGAGTGATTTGGCCATTGTGGACTGGAAACAGCTACTTGTGGGTAAATCAGTGTCGGAACAGTGGGAGGCATTCAAGGAGGAGATCCGGAAGGCTCAGGCCAAACATGTGCCCTTAAAGAAAAAGGCTGGGAAAAATAATTCTAGAACCCCCTGGATGTCTCGGGACTTACAGGGGAGGATCAAGAAAAAAAGGGACGCTTATGTCATATATCAACGGCTAAATACTTTAGAATCTTTAGAGGAATATAGAAGGATAAGAGGTAAAATTAAAAAGGATATTAGGAATGCTAAGAGAGAGCACGAGAAATTATTGGCCAGTAAAATTAAGGAAAACCCTAAGATGTTCTATAAATATATTAAGAGTTAGAGGGTAACTAAGGAAAGGGTAGGGCCAATTAGTGACCATGAGGTAATCTTTGTGAGGAGGTGGAAGATGTTGGTAGGGAGAGAGGCGGGAGTCGAGAGAGGCAGCGGCCTATAAAAGGCTCAGCAGTCCGGGGAGCGTCGAGAGAGGCGGGAGTCGAGAGAGGCAGCGGCCTATAAAAGGCTCAGCAGTCCGGGGAGCGTCGAGAGAGACGGGAGTTGAGAGAGACGTACCGGTGCAGCTCCAGCTGAGAGAAGTCAAAAAAGAAGTAGAAAGAAATCAAAAGGTGACGTCACAGCCAACGTGGTAAGTGATTGGCTGCTGATTGGTGAGTAGTTTTTCTTTTTCTTTATTAGTCAGTAACTTTTAACATTGTTGTCGCCAATTTAAGTGTATCTAAGGGTTAAGTCATGGCAGGACAGCTCGGTCACGTGATATGCTCCTCCTGTACCATGTGGGAACACGGGGACAACACCAGTGTCCCTGACGACTACATGTGCGGGAAGTGTGTCCACCTCCGGCTACTGACGGTCCGCGTTGCGGAGTTGGAGCTGAGGGTGGATTCACTCTGGAGCATCCACGATGCTGAGAATAACGTGAGTATCGCGTGTAGCGAGTTGGTCTTACCGCAGGAGAAGGGTCCACAGCCAGCGAGGGAATGGAAGACCAGCAGGAAGAGTAGTGCAAGGAAGGTAGTGCAGGGGTCCCCTGTGGTCATCCCACTGCAAAACAGATACACTGCTTTGAGTGCTGTTGAGGGGGATGACTCATCAGGAGAGGGCAGCAGCAGCCAAGTTCATGGCACCGTGGCTGGCTCTGTTGCACAGGAGGGCAGGAAAAAGAGTGGGCGAGCGATAGTGATAGGGGATTCAATTGTAAGGGGAATAGATAGGCGTTTCTGCGGCCGCAACAGAGACTCCAGGATGGTATGTTGCCTCCCTGGTGCAAGGGTCAAGGATGTCTCGGAGCGGGTGCAGGACATTCTAAAGAGGGAGGGAGAACAGCCAGTTGTCGTGGTGCACGTTGGTACCAACGACATAGGTGAAAAAAGGGATGAGGTCCTACGAAACGAATTTAAGGAGCTAGGAGCTAAATTAAAAAGTAGGACCTCAAAAGTAGTAATCTCGGGATTGCTACCAGTGCCACATGCTAGTCAGAGTAGGAATCGCAGGATAGCTCAGATGAATGCGTGGCTTGAGCAATGGTGCAGCAGGGAGGGATTCAAATTCCTGGGGCATTGGAACCGGTTCTGGGGGAGGTGGGACCAGTACAATCCGGACGGTCTGCACCTGGGCAGAATCGGAACCAATGTCCTCGGGGGAGTGTTTGCTAGTGCTGTTGGGTAGGAGTTAAACTAATATGGCAGGGGGATGGGAACCAATGCAGGGAGATAGAGGGAAACAAAAAGGAGGCAAAAGCAAAAGACAGAAAGGAGATGAGGAAAAGTGGAGGGCAGAGAAACCCAAGGCAAAGAACAAAAAGGGCCATTGTACAGCAAAATTCTAAAAGGACAGAGGGTGTTAAAAAAACAAGCCTAAAGGCTTTGTGTCTTAATGCAAGGAGTATTCGCAATAAGGTGGATGAATTAACTGTGAAAATAGATGTTAACAAATATGATGTGATTGGGATTACGGAGACGTGGCTCCAGGATGATCAGGGCTGGGAACTCAACATCCAGGGGTATTCAACATTCAGGAAGGATAGAATAAAAGGAAAAGGAGGTGGGGTAGCATTGCTGGTTAAGGAGGAGATTAAGGCAATAGTTAGGAAGGACATTAGCTTGGATGATGTGGAATCTATATGGGTAGAGCTGCAGAACACCAAAGGGCAAAAAACGTTAGTGGGAGTTGTGTACAGACCTCCAAACAGTAGTAGTGATGTTGGGGAGGGCATCAAACATGAAATTAGGGGTTCGTGCAATAAAGGTGCAGCAGTTATAATGGGTGACTTTAATATGCACATAGATTGGGCTAACCAAACTGGAAGCAATACAGTGGAGGAGGATTTCCTGGAGTGCATAAGGGATGGTTTTTTAGACCAATATGTCGAGGAACCAACTAGGGGTGAGGCCATCTTAGACTGGGTGTTATGTAATGAGAGGGGATTAATTAGCAATCTCGTTGTGCGAGGCCCCTTGGGGAAGAGTGACCATAATATGGTGGAATTCTGCATTGGGATGGAGAATGAAACAGTTAATTCAGAGACCATGGTCCAGAACTTAAAGAAGGCTAACTTTGAAGGTATGAGGCGTGAATTGGCTGGGATGGATTGGCGAATGATACTTAAGGGGTTGACTGTGGATGGGCAATGGCAGACATTTAGAGACCGCATGGATGAACTACAACAATTGTACATTCCTGTCTGGCATAAAAATTAAAAAGGGAAGGTGGCTCAACCGTGGCTATCAAGGGAAATCAGGGATAGTATTAAAGCCAAGGAAGCGGCATACAAATTGGCCAGAAATAGCAGCGAACCTGGGGACTGGGAGAAATTTAGAACTCAGCAGAGGAGGACAAAGGGTTTGATTAGGGCAGGGAAAATGGAGTACGAGAAGAAGCTTGCAGGGAACATTAAGACGGATTGCAAAAGTTTCTATAGATATGTAAAGAGAAAAAGGTTAGTAAAGACAAACGTAGGTCCCCTGCAGTCAGAATCAGGGGAAGTCATAACGGGGAACAAAGAAATGGCGGACCAATTGAACAAGTACTTTGGTTCGGTATTCACGAAGGAGGACACGAACAACCTTCCGGTTATAAAAGGGGTCGGGGGGTCTAGTAAGGAGGAGGAACTGAGGGAAATCCTTATTAGCCGGGAAATTGTGTTGGGGAAATTGATGGGATTGAAGGCCGATAAATCCCCAGGGCCTGATGGACTGCATCCCAGAGTACTTAAGGAGGTGGCCTTGGAAATAGTGGATGCGTTGACAGTCATTTTCCAACATTCCATTGACTCTGGATCAGTTCCTATAGAGTGGAGGGTAGCCAATGTAACCCCACTTTTTAAAAAAGATGGGAAGAGAGAAAACAGGGAATTATAGACCGGTCAGCCTGACATCGGTAGTGGGTAAAATGATGGAATCAATTATTAAGGATGTCATAGCAGTGCATTTGGAAAGAGGTGACATGATAGGTCCA